>NW_027041469.1:0-42070 GCF_037179485.1 Ochlerotatus camptorhynchus
GGGCATAGAGTATCACTGTGCTTGTAATAATACAGATTCATACATTGGTTGGCATATAAAGCTTTCAATTAATTACTGTGACTGAGTTCTTAAGGCATACTGAGTTCTTAAGGTGGTATGGTTCAGCGTCCACAAATCATAGGCACTTTCACTGCCACTTCGAGTTTTCTTGGGAGTTAATCTCGGACACTATTGTGATTTGAGGCACTCAATTGTCATCACAGTTTTGTTATCGTATGTTTTCCGGTAGCAGATAATGGACTCCTGGAAAAAGCGAAGTGGAACCAGAGCCCGAGGTTCTGGATCGTATCACCTTAAAACAATTTCTATGTAAAGATCCCTTCAGACCGATCGCGTTTGTCATAGTGGTCTTTGGTTTTTTGTTCATGATTCCGTTATAAATAATCTGGGACTTTGAACAGTTATCTGAAGTCTTGACTTGGAAAATTGGTAACTACACTGCAATGCTCATTTCTGTTTGTCAAACTTTGTAAACATTTCAAACAGAAATGAATAAATAGTGTATTACTGAATTATAAGTGGGGATGGGTGGCATTCACTAGCCCGAGAATACCCTCCACATACTAGCCTCTTCACCAACCATACATCAGTACGCACTTATCAAGTCAGTAATTTTTACCGAGTTTTTGAATTGCGGAAATCTTCGGTAAAATTTAAAAAAATCTGTGAAAAATTCAAAGTTGAGAAATGTGTTACCAAAATTTACAGACTAACTTCTGTTAACCCCGTGTAATGATGAAAAATTAAAAAACGATTTTATCCAATCTTTACGAATAACAGTCATTTGAATTTTAACCGAGTCAGTAATCCAAAAATCCAGTAAAAATACTAACTCCTGTAAAAAAATCTAAGTGGTATGCAGAAGCAGCGGAGTTGCATGCTCCTCCATCGAAACAGCACCGCAGCTGAGCTGCGAGTGCTATGAAATAAAAAGTACATCGACTTATTACCGCTACCTACTTCTCTCCCTTCCGCTCTCAGAACTCGCCGATTCGGTGTCTCTCGTTGTGTTTTCTGCTGAGACTGAGCAATATTCGATACCGCGAAACATCTCCGCAGTTATGTTTTCTTTCGGCGCAGGAGATGTGCGGTAAACAAAAGTTAAGAATGTAGCTAAACATTTACAATAACATTCTAACAAATTTTCATGTGCGTAGTCCACTGCAACAGCCGAACGTACGAACGAATAGGGTGACTATAGCGCATTTTATGAAAACGTCACAAGTTTTTATGGCTGTTTTAAATCAATAATTACGAAGAAACCATAAAGCCTACAAGGTTACTACCAAAGGCACAAATCTAGGGAACTGCATGGAAAATGTTTTGTAGAAGAATTAAATAAACAGAAATGGAAATTTTCAACTTAAAAACACTAAAATGTATGAAATTTCACCAATTTTTTTGGTACTTTCAACATACTTCTCAATTTTAATGTATGATAATTAACTTTAATCGAGTTCTTTTTCAAAGAGCATTGATAGCTAAGACTTTAATCTTTCATTTAGTGTGTTTGAAATCAGAAAACCACATTAAGATTAAAAAAATATAGCCAACCAAAGTTGGCAATACAAAAAAACATAAAATGTTGAATAACTCACTTAGCAGTCATTTCCGACCCTATGTTTCATGGGATTTTTTCATAACTTTAGGAGCCCTATCTACCCTGAAAATATGTAAAACCCGGAACCAAACACCCTGTATATTTAATGAACGCCCTATGTGACCTTCTTTCATTGTTTTCCAAATGGTGTTGATACACCCTTGTATTGTCAACATGACTTAACTGTTAAAATTTGATGATAACACAAAAACTGCAGGTACGTTCACAGTGAAGCGTCGTATGTGAAAAAACAAAGCAACCACTATCAATCAGCAGATGCGTCAAGTTGTTTCTAAGTAGATACAAAATGGATTTCAACGGGATTCAGCTACTGCTAGGTATGTTTATTAAAGCGTGGGATATTTCGAAGAAGTGGAAACAGTTCCGCAAGAAGGATTGCCTCCAAGCCTAGATCTAAACGTGCACGATGATGCTTCTCCTCATCAAAATAATGACAACGCTTTACGACAATCGGTTGATGATATCCTAGCCGCTTTACAAACTGATGGTGAGTGCTTTTTAAAACCCCTTATTCAGATTCACGCAAAATTCCTGATTGCTTTACTTTGTTAATTCTTGATTAGAGTTTTGAAAACATTATCTTTTGTTTGTCTGTGGTTAACCTTGTGATCAAAACATTCACTCAATAACATTCTGCCTGGTAAAATTCAAGCACCCTTTTTTCTATATTCTCAGCAGGTGTCAAACTATATTCAGCTTCAGTTCTTCTAGTAGTTCTAGTAGTGATTGATTTAGTAGTGACGAATCATGCAGGGTGTATGTAACAATCAAGGTGTGATACCGACGAATCAATCAGGGTGTATGTGAGTAGTACAAAGGTAAAAGGTGTATGACTTTTGTTTTTTCAAAAGTCTTGTCCGTGTTTGCACAACTCGACATTTTTCACAATTCTCTTAAAGGCAATCCCTTTATCCAACTAATAGCACAAACAGGTTTTAAAAAATAGCATTAACTTTTAAATATCATTTAATAATCTCATATAGACATTGCTATCCAATGTTTCTAATTTCCTATACAATGTTACATACGTCCTTTTGAAAAGTTATGCTTGTAGTGACATAACTGGCACACAGAAGTTCCTCCTTTAAAGCGTACTCAACACAAAAAATGAGGCTTAGGTGGCTAGTTGGATCGATCACAGTTGGTACCGACAGAAGTGGTGCTAGTTTGTTTGAGCTGTAAGCATTTCGTATGGCAAGTTTTGCTATAAGAAATGCACATTGTGTTTATTTGCAAAATTTGTATCACAAATTAATTGCTTGCATGCCTAAATTTGTGACAAGCATATACCTTCCGGTCTCATGAAACTGATCCAATATTGTATGGAAAAATGTCGAAAGTCAAAAGCTCGAATGGACAAAAGTTCGAATGACCAAAGTTCGAATGATAAGAACGGGGACAAAAAGTCGAATACACAAAAGGCCGAATTATGAAGTGTAGACAATAGGTCGAATGATAAGAAGGAGGACTAAAGGAATAAAGGTTGAACGTTTAAAAGAGAGGCAAAATAAAAAGGTCGACTGGACAAAACGTCGAATAACAAAAGGTATGAGGAACAAAAGCTCTAATGAACAAAAGGTTGAATCATTCAAAGAGTGATAAAAATTCGAATGATGAGAAAAATGGAAAAATGTTGAAAGACAAAAGCTCGAATGGACAAAAGTTCGAATAACCAAGGTTCGAATGATGAGAAGGGGGACAAATTATTTAATGAAAAAAAAAATCGAAAAAGGTCGAATAGCGGTACATTTTGATGAGAAGTACACTTGGCCAGATGGCAAATATTGGAAAGATTACCTATCTTAAGTCATACGTTGAATATTAAAAGACTAATTATCAAAATCTATACACTTATTGCACAGACAAACAGACGTAACTCTTCATTCTGAATCATCGTTTGCGCATTTAAGGGGGGAGTACACTTTGATTTTTCAAAAAAATGCATTTTTTTTTTTGATTAAAATGTTCTTTGGGATGTATACTTTAATTTATAAAAGACTCCAAGACCGCCAGAATATTCCATACCGCTTTACGAAGCAATTTCCTAAAACATGTACCGGCGCGCTGAGAGAGCAATTTTATCTTTAAATGCGTTTATCTCGAAACGGGGTTTTTCAAACTGGCGTGGGAAATAACTCTAACCAGTTATCATCAAATTTTGATATCGCCTAGGTTTTCTTGTTCAGAATTAAATTCTGCTTAGAAATACGTATCCACATTTTCGATTTTGTCAAAAATTGATTTTTAATCCACGATTTTGTAAGCATTTTTAGGGTGAAAAAATGGACTTTTTTTTCCTAAGGCCACAACTTTTGAAAACAATTATTTAAAAAAAATCGGAATACGTATTTCTAACCCAAATTTCATTACTAATCAGGATTTTTGTTCGATTTATGTTCCAGGGTCACATGGAAAGGAGTATTTTCCCACGCAGTTTTCCGACTTCCACGCGAGGACGCCCGCGCGACCTGGTGCACCGGCCACGGGGAGACGCCAATCGAGTTCAAAAAAATACAAATTGTAGTTCGAAGGAATAAATGGGTTATAACATATTTGCCCTCCCTGAGTGTTTTATTGCTTAAAAAATTAACGAAAATGCCTTACTTTTTGGACGTTCAAAGTGTACTACCCCCTTAACGATTGGTTTGAATGTTATCGTTTCCGCGAACTACTCGCTGCAGCGCTGGCATCACTTTGACGTTTCTATATATTCAGTTTTTCTTGCATGCAACATTGTTTGCGAATCAGCTAGCAAGCTTGTTTTCCGTGAAAAGCCCACGAGATGTCGTTACTGCAGTCATATGTTTGGCGGTACTATGTTTTGAAGATAATTTTATTCAAAGAGCCACGTCTGTTTTTCTGTACTTATTGGAAAGAACGAGCAGTGATGAAAAGAAATAAAAGTATCGATAATGCGATCATTGCTTTCATTGTCAGTGTAACTATGGATGGGGATAGCATAAAAAATTATACAATCTGCAATAAACTTGTAAACCAATTGATTCAACATCAACTTCTAAAAAAACATAATAAAGTCCATCCAAGGTGAATATTATTATAATATTCAAATCTTAATACCCAGTGTCATAGACCATAACAACATTATTATTCGAAAGGACTTTGTTTGTTTTTAAGAAATATTGTTTTCATCTATTTTCTTAAGATATCAGTGTGTATTGTTATATTTTATTCCCGCATAGTTCCCTCTTTGTACTATTTGACCATTTTTCCATTCGATCCTTTGACCCCCTTCCAATTATTCAACCTTTTGTACATTAGACCTATTGCCCCCCTTCTCATCATTCGACCTTTGTCCCCGTTTGCATCCTATCGACCTATTTTCATTCATCCTTTTGTCATTCGACGTTTTGTCTTTCAACCATTTGTGCCACAACCCTGTCCAAATCCGCCCGTAATATTTCTGGTGGCATTTATTATGGCAAAATAGTGAAGTTTTCATGAGCTTAAACGGCTTTGAAGTCCTGTTTAGGAAAAAATTTTTTTGTATAGAGTGTCATGGGATTGGGCGATCTTGGATCGGTCTTTGAACGATCAATCTTTTTCATCCCGATTTCCAATTTTTTGATTATATTCTTTGTCCACGAAAAGATCGAAAAAATCGATATTTTCTTTCGATATTTTTTAATCTTGAAAAAATAGGTGTTAATTTTATAATTGTATTTACATCGCGAGGTAAATTTAACGAACATAACGTCAACATCAGCATCGCTCCCTACAATGGCATCACTATTTGCGTTTCCGATTTTTTATGAATACAGCAACATTTGAAGGTTTTCGCTACCTCCCTCCTGTGCTCATTGCTCCTTACCGTCACGACTACATTCAATTTAAAATTATAAAGGAAAGAATTTCTGTGGGTACCAACATAAACAAGCGTATAGTCCAATAGTGAGGATAACAAAAATTTTGACTAGAGTGAAAATTAGGTTAGCAAACTAAGCCCTTGAAAATGGGCAAGAGATGGACTAGCCTACAGCTAAAAATCTCTATAATAAAGAATTAAAAAAAAAAAACATGAAAATGGGATTACGCAAGTGTGCGAGTTATAAACGTCAGAAAGGTCAATTAAAATTAAAAAAAAAACTATTAGATCGATCTGCTGTGGATCGATTCTAGAGCCAAATATAAGGTCCATCTTTCGCTGAAGATCGCCCAATGCTAGCTTGTCAGGTTTTCTTAAAAGGTTCCAGCTACTCTATTCTGAAGCCTGTGAGAGGGAAATCGCAAATTAAGTGTCATCAAAATAAATCCCAAGTAACATTGCAGGTTTTATCGAGGTTTTATAGCATTCTACAAGTTCAAATCATGGTCTACAGAACCCTCATAAAAGCAAAATTGTTACTTGGGAACGGCATGTAGAGAGATTGAGCTCGTGGGAGAGAATTGTGTGAGAGAGAAAGTAGCTTAATAACTTGGTACTGCGTTCGAAACTAAAGAGTATGGGAATGAGCTGTTTTATTGATTTTACCGTAAACTAGCAAATAAATTTTAAAGCATAATTTTGAAGAACTTATGTATTTACTATCTCTATATAGGGTAAATGGCTCTAATGTTGGCCTATGGATCTAAGATTGTGCCAATTGTAGGTTGATAGTCTAGTCGAGTGCACCATGAAACTTAATTTTAAATGGTTCGTTCAAGATTCTAAGGATGGTTCTAAAAGAAAATTCTAAGCGAGGATTCTAAAAAAAAGCTTTTAAAAGAATAATGAGAGAGAGAAGGATTAGTATTTTCCATTTAATTCCACTACTTTATTTGCTTATCTTTGACAGATACGCGTATTTCGTCTACAATGTGCAGACTTCTTCAGTGTCTTGTACTAATACTCGAGTATTAGTACAAGACACTGAAGAAGTCTGCACATTGTAGACGAAATACGCGTATCTGTCAAGGATAAGCAAATAAAGTAGTGGAATTAAATGGAAAATACTAATCCTTCTCTCTCTCATTATACAGGTATTCCACTAAGACGCCCACATTCATCAGGATTTTTAAAAGAAGATTACAAATGAAGATTCCAAAATAAGATTATTAAGAAAATCCCAAAAGAAGATTTTAAACGAAGATTCTATGAGAAGATTCTTGAAGAAGATTATAAAACAAGATTCTAAGAGAAGATCATTAAAGAAGATTCTAAACGAAAATTCCAAAAGAAGAATCCAAAAGAAGATCTGAAAAGAAGATTCTAAAAGCTGATAATAATAGAATATTCTATATGATGGTTCTGGGGCCTCCCTTAGCTCAGTTGGTAAAGGCGCAGCTACAAAGCAAGACCATGCTGGAGGTGGCTGGGTTCAATTCCCGGTCCGGTCTAGGAATTTATCGGGTTGAAAAATTTCTCGACTTCCCTGGGCATAGAAGTATGATTGGACTTGCCACACAATTATACCAATTCAAGCTCTGAATGAATAACTGTGGAAGTACATCTAGAACACTAAGTAAAAAGCACGCAATAAGCAAATATGCGATATGCAATAAGCTTGAAATGCGAAGAAGAAGAAGAAGAAGATATGATGGTTCTAAAAAAAATTATACAAGAAGATTTTCAGAGAAGATTTATAAAGAAGATTCCAAATGAATATTCCAAAGGAAGATTCCAAAAGAAGATTCCAAAAGAAGATTCCAAAAGAAGATATAAACGAAGATTCTAAAAGAAGATTCTAAAAGAAGATTCTAAAAGAAGATTCTAAAAGAAGATTCTAAAAGAAGATTCTAAAAGAAAAAAAAATATGCTAAAAGGAGATTTTAACAGAAGATTTTAAAACAAGATACTAAAAGAAGATTATAAAAGAAGATTGTAATAGAATATTGTAACAGGAAATTTGAAAAGAAGATTATAATAGAAGCTTGTAATTAAATAGTGTTATATATAATGTAATAGAAAATTGAAAAATATAAAAAAAATTTACAGAAATGAAAAAAATAAGAATATTATAATTGCAGATTCTTATAGAATATTGTAATGTATCATTGTAATAGAAGATTGGAATATAAGATTGTAATACAAAATCGTAATAAAACATTGTAAAAGAAGATTGTAATAAAAGATTGAAAAAGAAGTTTGTACTAGAAGATTGTAAAAGAAGATAGTAATATTTTATTCTAGCAGAATATAATAATAGAAGATTGTAATAGAATATTGTAATAGAATATTGAGAATCGAGATTGTGAATTAAGATTGTCATTGTATATTGTAAAAGAAGATTGTAATAGAAGATTGTAATAGAAGCGTGTTATAGAAGATTGTAATAGAATATTGAAAAAGAATTTTATACAAGAATATTGTAATAGAAGATTTAATAGAAAATTTAAAAAGAAGATTTAATAGCAGATTTAATAGAAGATTCAATAGACGATTTAAAAGAAGGTATAATAGAAGCTTGTAATAGAATATTGTAATAGAAGATTGGATTAGAAGATTGTAATAGAAGATTTTATATAGGATCGTAACAGAAGATTGTAACAGAATATTAAAATAGAAGATTGTAATAGAAGATAGTAATAGAAGATTGTAAAAGAATATGTGTAATAAAATATTGTAAAAGAAGATTCTAATGGAAAATTCTAATAGAATATTGTAAGAGAACATTGTAATAGAAGATTGTAATCGAAGATTGTTATAGAAGATTGCAATAGAAGATTGTAATAGAAGATTTTATAAGAAAAGTAATAGAAGATTGTTATACAATATTTTGAAATAAGATTGTAAAACAAGATGGTAATCGTATATTACAAAATAAAATTGTAAAAGAAGCTTGTTATAGAAGATTGTAATAGAAGATTGAACAAGAAGATTGTACAAAAATATTGCAATAGAACATTGCAAAAGAATATTTTTATAGAATATTGCAATTGAAAATAGTAATAGAAGATTGTAATAGAAAATTGTAATAGAAGCTTTTATATAAGACTAGCTGAGTGTGCCCGGCTTTGCTCAAGCTTCAATATTAGCTTGAGTTTATGCGCCAATTAAAAAAAAAACATACTTTATTGTACGTAGTCCCCCCTTCCTTATCTAAGGGGCTACCCCTGTGACCATCTCCTTATACCTTCACATGCCAAATTTGGTTCCTGTTGTTTGATTAGTTCTCGTGTTATGCAAAAATTTCTGTTTCATTTTATGGAAGCCCATAGGGGTCTCAAACAACCATAAGAACGTTTCCCGGCCCCAAAAACTCCTACAAACAAATTTTCACGCCAATCGGTTCAGTAGTTTCCGAGTCTATAAGGGTCAGAAAGACAGACAGACAGAAATTCACGTTTATATATATACCAGCTGAGTATGCCCGGCCTTGCTCGGGATTCAATATAAGCTTGAGTTCATGCGCCAATTAAAAAAGCATGTTATATTGTACGTAGCCCTCCCCCCCCCCTCTTATCTTAGGGGCTACCCTCTATGACCTCCACATGCCAAATTTGGTTCCATTTGCTTGAGTCGTTTTCGAGTTATGCAGAAATTTGTGTTTCATTTGTATGGGAGCCTCGCTTTACAGAGGGGGAGGGGTCTCGAACCATCATAAGAACCTTCCACGGCCCCAAAAACCCCTACATACAAATTTTTCACGTCGACCGGTTCAGTAGTTTCCGAGTCTATAAGGGTCAGACTGTTGGAGGCGAACCAGCCCAAGGCTGAAAGCCTCCCTAATAAAGATAAATAATAATAATAAGGGTCAGACAGACAGACAGACAGACAGAAATTCATTTTTATATATATAGATAAATATAGATTGTAACAGAAGCTAATAATAGAAGATTGTAATAAAATATTGTAATAGAATATTGTAAATCAAGGTTGTAATCGTTTATTGTTTAAGAAGATTGTAATAGAGTATTGTAATAGAAGATTGTAATAGAGATTCCAATATAACATTTTAATAGAACAGTGTAATAGAATGTTGTGATAGAAAATGTAATGGAAGATGCAATAGAAAATGTAATAGAAGATTGAAATACAAGATTGTAAAAGTATATTTTATATAAGATTGTAACAGAAGATTAATACGGAAGATAATAATAGAAGATTGTAAAAGAATATTGTAAAACAAGATTTTAATCGTATATTGTAAAAGAAGATTGTAATAGAAGCTTGTAACAAAAGATTGTAATACAAGATTGAAAAAGAAGTTTGTACAAGAATATTGTAATAGAAGATTCTAATAGACTATTGCAATAGAACATTGTAATAGAACATTGTAATAGAAGATTGTAATAGAATATTGTAATAGAATATTGTAATAGAAAATTTATATAAAATACTTTAATGTAAGATTGTTAAAGAAAATCGTTATAGAGTAATGTGATAGAAAAAAATAATAGAAGATTGTTATAAAATTTTGCAATCTGGATTGTAATAGAAGATTTTAATGGGAGATTGTAATGGAAGATTATAAAAGAAGAATGTAGTAGAAGATTGCAACAGAACAGCGTTTTTCAATCTATAGGTTGCAACCCACCGGTGGATCGCGAGCTGCCCATAAGTGGGTCGCTGGAATTCATTTTTTTTTTGATATATGGAATCAAACCTGAGTTGATATTTACATCTACGTGTAACTGCTTATAACGGCTCGAATTAAGAATTAATAATTTAGTATCTTAAAATATAAAAACTTAATAAAGGTTAAAAACCTGATGATGGAAGGAAATATAACTATGCTTCCCGTGATTCAAATTCGATTGTGCTTTTCCAAGTAAAATTTGACTTCGTTTGCGCTTGTCCAAGTACAAATTGTTTTTACTTTTCTTAATCCAAATTTGTTTGCAATTTTTCAGGTAAAATTTGACTTTGCTTCTCGAAAGCAAAATCCATTGGCGCTTCTCCAAGTAAAATTTGACTTCTCGTAACACAAATTAGTTTGCGCTTTTTCTGATGAAAGTTTTTTTTTTAGTCTGGTGCTAAGTAGTCCTTGACTACCCGCGACTACCACCAACCACAGCACTGGCAGACGCTAAGGCTTTCTAGGGCGATTTAATGATATTTTTTTAGCGTTTTAGATCATTTTGGTGGAGTTATTCCTTTTTGGCATTAATACACTTTAAAGTTGTATAACTAATTTACAGATTCTTGGACATTTTTGGCATTTTCAGAGTCATATTGGCGATTCTAGAACCCTAGATTGTCACGTTTTTGAAGCCTGTTTATTTTAACCATAACAATATTGGTGGGTCGTGAGACTATCGGATTTCTCAAAGTGGGTCGCAACCAACGAATGTTTGAGAATCACTTCAATATAAGATTGTAATAGAATATTGTAATACAAGATTGTTATAGATGTTTGTAATAGATGATTGTTATAGAAGATTGTAATAGATGATTGTTATAGAAGATGAACAGAGAACTACAGGGCAAGCGGTTTGTGGAAATATGGGACACTCACAGGATTTCAAGAATGTTCCGAAAATTTCAGGAACATTGTAGGGTTTCTGCGATGTTTAATGATTATCAGGAAAGCTGTCAGAACCTTTGAAAATATAGCAACAAGTTCAGGTAAAATAAAAAAGTTAAGGAAACTTTCCGCAGGCTTCAAAGAAGAAAATTAAAAAAACTACAACGGACAGCGCTATGGGGTTGTACGCAATGGTGACGTAGGGCTACGTGGTCTTATATAATAAATCTTATTTGTTAACTACAGCAGGAACTTGTGTTTTGTGTAGGAATAGGAATTCGAGCGAGGTTCTCTCTGTTTATACTCTTCAGTATGATGCGCTTGACATAGATGACCCACAGCGACTCACGAAGAGCTACTGAATCCGATCAATAACGGTGCGGCTTCTTCCTCCCATGGATGCTCATGTGGGCTGCAGCTCACTGCTTGCAGGCAGCCTTTCGTTGTGTACTGGAGAGCACCACCACTCACCACGCGGTGATTGAATAAACACCGTTTGGTGAGCCCGGATGGAGTTCGACTTTGAAATCTGTGTTAGGGAAATTACTTTTCGAAGGCAATCGGTGATAATTTTAACTATCATAACAAATAGTTGCACATTCATGCAAATTTTCAATAGTGACATTTTTAGAAATGATAAAGCCTTCAATTAATCAGATACGTAGAGATATTCCTGATCGATTGGTGATAAAACAACTGAAATTGGTCCAGGGGCAGCTGAGTTATTAACGTTCGAACTCTTTCATATTTTTGTTACATGTTCCATTTTCGGTTTTCACAAAGTGTACCCCCATATAGAAATCACAGACGTAGTCCTACGTCAAAAATACGAATACTCCTAGCAATAGTTAACTTCGAAAGATTGCAGGAACTTTTAACCAATACTGATAAATTCAGGGAAGTCTCGGAGATCTTATGGACAGTTCAGAAGAACCAAATTTTTACATCATTTCCAAACTGTTTTCTGCCAGTGACACAACATTTTTGCACACAATAAGGCATAACAGACAACGTTCAGAACTATGATGATTTTTGGCTAATTACTGCATATATTTTGCTTTTGTTATATGACATCAAAATATATGAACAAATACTAACCTCTCATAAGCAAAGATGTTAAAAGTTTACAAGAAAGAGTTATAAATCAATCCATCCAGTAAAATGTTTTGGTCAGGCAATTGCTTGCAGCTGCTCGATGACTGTTGGCAATGGAAGAGAGACCATGGGCGCTTCTCGCAAGTCTAGAACTGATTTTTTCAATGGAAATGGTAGCTGATCACCAATAGCTTCATAATGCTGAATGAACTCAACAACTTTGTTCTGAAAAGGTTAAGAAAAAACAACCATACGAGTTGTCCAAGTACATGAGAAGCAATGGTGCGATGTAAATTGAAAACGCGTTCCCAACTAACAATTTTCACAAGGTAAACGCTTTACTCATTTCATTTATACAGCCTCAAGCTGTATTCAAACGTTATACGATATGAGGAAACCTTTACTCAACCTCTATACAAGCAAATCTGGCGAACTTAGTCAGCTACTTATGGCTGTTAGAACGGTCGGGAGAAGCTCTTATTGCATATCCATTAACGCTTCTATACAGCTGTTATCCTGCTGTTTAGTTGTGTGTGAACTTGAAAGGCGCTTATTCAACCTTTTCCCGGTTATCCAATAATCACTACACAGCTTTCTCTTGAAGCCGGGTTAAATACTGTTTATGCTTTTTTATGGAGGAATTTATTGAGTTTATTTTGCTGTGAATCAAATTAATCGAAATTAGTTACAAATCATCACCAAATTATTTACCCTGCACGGAACCTGGAATCGAACTCGAGACGACCTCATTGGCAAACCTTGACACTACTAACTGTGCTACGCCAACACTTTGAACTTATGTAAACAAATCAACATTCCCTTCTACAACAAAATTGCTGAGTAGAGGCTTTATAATAGTGCACACGAATCACTTTTCTCGACTAGCAGAGTAAAAGCTGTAAAACTGCACACGTCTAAAAATAAACCTAGTTGACTGTGAAAATGCTTCCGAAGTTGCTCTAACACAGTTTATAAGCTGAGTACAGGTTGTTTAGTCTAGTCTAGTCTAGTCTAGTCTACACATACACAGCCAGTACTTGAAAGAATCCTGGAAAATGATACATCTATCATTTTTCTTGTCATTATTAATGCCTGCTGCACATCAAGGATGTGAAACAAACAATAAAGCGGCCAGGCCTACTGTGTAGCGTTTAGTTAATTTTTGTGGAAGTGAATGTTTACCATGTCTACTTAATAAGTATAGACAGTGGTTAACATTTAATCCACAGGTAATCAAAGAGCGGGGACATACCGTACCAACCGCTCCGTATGCAGGATTTGAAAATAGGCTATATAAATCGTTGGGAGTGACAGAGCTAAGAAAGTTAATGTACACTCCTTGGTTGTCCGATCTCCTGGGATGGAACACAGGTATTTACCCCTTGTGTTCGAGCGTACAGTCCTCCCTCCGTACAAGCGTGGACGGCACCGCCAACCCACTGCCATCCCTCAATCGATCCAGCCGACCTCAGTCGAAGGACAACAGAGAGCGGTGTGCGGACGTAACCTATACGGAGGGAATGCTGTATTCGCCTAGGTTATAGCGCCCTTGCTCGCTACCATTTTCTTCTAGCGGTTGGGACCTGACCACTAACTATTGTCCTAGCCCTATATGGCATATGGTTATAGCGCCATTACTCGCTTTCTGAAAAGAGAAGAAGGGAAGGGAAGGAGAGGAAAAGGACTTGGGAAAAGGAAAATGCGGAATTCCTTTCCTCATTAGTATTTGTATCGTCAACTTTTATGAAAACTATATAAATCATTTTTCCTTGGTCAGAGGTATTATTACGACATTTGAATAAGATTGTCTTATCATTTGTTATTCAAAATTTAATGTTATAATGATCAACATAGCTTTGGATTATCCAATATAAATCGGTAACACTGTCCTGCAACCGATGATTTTTCTAATCCGAAAACTAAAAGTTACGAAAAAGCACTTAGGCCTTCATTAAGTTCCACTTTCACGCGACGTTCAATGTTTCGCGGTTTGCTCTTTACGCATTGTTCAGGCTATCATAACAAGCTATGACCGACGTGACGATTGCTTAAGCCCTGGTTAAACAAGTAAACAAGTTATTAAAATGAAATCATGTTCCCGAAAGCAGTCAACAATGTATCTTAAACCGGATCAAGCGTGCGCCCTATTTTTCTAAACATTCCGACGCGTTCCGCCCAATATCTATCAATTACGTTTTTCTAGAATAGTAGCCTGGGATAAATCCTAATTCGACCGACACGTGTTTGTTGAAAAATTATATTCTGCCTAATATCAGTAGTCAGTAGTCATTAGGAAACCTGTTACTATATTACCACATATGTATCCTTCTTTCATGAATTTGTTTTACGAACATGATCTAACACAACCTTTTTCTATGACAAAACTATATTCTGATAAAATTGGATCATTGCCTAGACCAACTATTGAAACTAAAGAACAAAACAATTGGCCACGTGTCTGGAATAATATTAACTTAAAGAACCTGAACTCAAATGAAAAATCTATTCCTAATTTACTTTATAATAGGAAAATTGATCACAGAGCTCATTTGTATCGCATAGGTATTGCTGACAACCCTAATTGCTTATCATGCGGATTCCTCGAAGATCTTGAGCATATATTTTGTAAACGTTTTTCGGTCAATCAATCATCAAACTATTTTATTAGACATTTACTAAACAGATTTGATCCTCGTTTAATGCGCTTCTTAACCTTTTCCAGTTTGATAGCTCCAACCTTAGAAGAGTTTAGCAGGGATGACAAAATTATGATTCTAAGAAAATTTGTTCAGTTTAGTCAATATATTTTGGAAACAGAATGACATATGATCTCCTTGCCTAGCTTCAAATTCTTCTTAGAAATAAATGCCTGTAATTAGTTTAGAATAGCTTAGCTTGTAAGACATGTTTATATGTTAGGATTAGAATAAAGATTTTATAAAAAAAAAACAGACTAATTTTGACACATTTGACTGATGCAATTTTTCATTCGTTCATTTATTGTATGTACTGTATGTATCTACAATCACACTCGTGTCTGGCAGTGGTCTGGCAGTGGTATTATGTATAAAATCTACCTGTATACGAGAAGAAGCGAATTTTGAGTTTGCTTAAACGGTTGTGCAGTTTACTCATAAATCGGAAATAGTTCAGGAACTCAGCGATGAATAAATTTGCTCATGTTTTTGCAGGATTTCCAGGAAAAAAAAATTCCCGAATATGAGAAAAGTAAAGATTGGATTCTCTCAGTCTTCATAGACTAAGAAAAACTTTGCCATTTTTTTTTTTAGTTTTTCCAACGGAAAACATGAGGCAAATTTACTCATCGCTGAGTTTCTGCACTCTTTGCGATTATGAGCAAACTGAACTCAAATTTAAGTTGATCTCATTGGCCGTGCGGGATAGTCCTGAGAATCCAAGAAATCATGGAAAAGCTCGCTCCTTAATTCTGGCGGAATATTTCCCCGTTTGAATTGGTCAATGACATTTCAAACGGCTGCCATGCCACGTGTGTTTGTTTACAATCTAACTCCCACTGTCTGGCAGTGGCATTATGTATGAAATAAGTTCTTATGAACGCAAGAAGCCTGGACCCGGGAGTTAGACCGTAGCTCAAATAGCCTCTAGATAAAAGATTGACGGGTATTTAGTAATTTAAATGATCGTCTCAATTTAGAGGGATAAGTCCTGTCCAATCTTCCTAATCTTGTAGTTTTTAAATGGCTGCATCTTTGAATATTTCCGAGCCGCAGGCCGCACGCTGGGAAGTGCTGTTATAGAGGAAAGAGGAACTAAAAGGCAAATAAACTTAGCTGAACGTTGCTGCGCTTTATTCGGAACGGAGGGCACCTCATGCAATGGAAAGGGAAGGATTTGATGATTTTCACTTATGCACTTTTCAACACAACTTCTGTACATTCAATTAACACTTTTTAACACTGAAATTGTAAATTTTCCACATTTTCACAAGAACGAAAACGACGCAGCAAAACAAAACCTAAGCTGAGTACAGGTTGTTTAGTTGTTGTAAAAGCACTTTTGATATTTATGTTATTCAGCAAGAGCGGTTGGTTGTTTGGAAGCCATCAAATGAGTAATATATTCACTTTGTTAGCTTTGTTTTGCAGCTACAAGTTGAAAGTTGATTAGTGTGTGTATAGAAGTGACATTAGCGTTTATTGGCTGATGTTATTCAGTGCGACTGACAAATTGAATAATGGTTGTGAGAAAGTTGAGTAAACGCTCTCCAAAACTATTTTGCTAGCTTTAGCTTGTAGCTGTATCTGCAGCTTCTTTTCAGCTACTTTACAGCACAACGCTGGAAAAGTTGACTTACAAAGCTGAAAATGTTAGTTGGGTTTTTCTTGCCATGAGCGGCAGATCAGTTCTCCAACTTTTCAGGAGCTTCAGGAGAATTGCATGAATTTTAGAGAAGTTCCGGGAAGATCACGAAACCTCAAGGTAATTCCGTTAACTTCAGGGAAATTTCAAAAAATTAAAATAAGTTTTCGAAAACTTTTCGGAAATTCAAAAAATTTCCTAGAATTTCAAAAAAATTATGAGAACTTCAGAGAAGATCCCTGCTCGTATGGAAAGTTAAAGTAACCTTAAGGACGTTCTGAAAAGTTCAGGGAAATATAAAGATGTTAAGGGAAGTTCCGTGAAAGTAGTAAATTCAAAAAGTAAGTAAATTCAAAAACATCGAAAGGACTTGAAGGTAGTTCTTGTACCTCTAGGAAAATTGTGGAAACTTTTAGGAATTCTGAGAACATCAGACCTATAGATTTTCAGGGAAGTCCAGGGAATGTCGAGGAAATTACAGTTATACATTCGTATACCACAATTTTGCAAGGCATGATTTATCTAAAGAAAATGGTACTGGTTTTCACCTCATTTTTAATGCAGTGTCATTTCTGTTCGCTTCATAGTGGATTCCGCAATTGCCATAAACTTTTTTTTTCAAAATAATGTTCCAATTCAAATAAAAGCAAACCAATGTACCCAACCATCTCATTTCCCGAAAGAAAAAACATAAACAAAACCATCCAAAAACCCAATCCCCAAAATCAACTCCGCCTTTCCTGCGTCTAGATCAATCCCAGGCTGCCTTCGTCACCCTTGAAGAAAATCGATTATTCGGGGGTGCACGCGCTCTCTCTCTCTCTCTCTCTCTCTCACTCTATCTCGCTGGCAAAATCCATTTTCATTTTCTTTGGAAAAGCGACCACGACCGACGACGGCGACGCGTCCTTTGGCTCTGCCAGTTCATCTGTTTGCAATGATTTTCCCCCATTTTTCCATTACCGAGTGTAGGTGGTGGTGGTGGTGGTGGAACCTGGAACGGACCAACGACGAGTTTTGTTATTGTGGCACGAGGGGGGAGGGGGTGGATTGGTGTGTGCTTAATGTTCGTGTGTGTGTGCTTGTGCGGTAGTTGCGCAGACGACGATGTGATGGTTCACAATGTGGGGGAATGGAATTTCAATGGATATCCTGCGGGGATGACAGAGGATGGGAGGGAGAGGGGAAAGTTTATCTTTTCTTTCGATTTTCTCTGTGACAAGTTTTCCAATGTGTAGCAGAATGCTTTTCTCGCTGCTGGAATTGCAAATGGATGGAGTGCTGTGCATACACGAATTGTCGTAGGTGGGTTGAAGGTTGATAATGTATGTACTGAGCAGGTTGTTGTGCTCTGTTGTCGCTGGATGGAATCCGGGAAAAGTTAAAGAGAAGAGCCATTTGCTTGAAATTTGGGAAATGGAAAAGGTTGTGACCTTAAATTGTACAATAAACGACTTGATACCGACATAACTCTCCCATCAGACACTTGCATCAGTCAAACACCGATGTTTTACTGACCCCCACGTTGTCATGTTTATGGGCTACTTTCGCTCCCGAGTGCATCATTCTCCTCAAGTGTGCACCATTTCGACGGAATAACACTTTTCTCTTCGTCGAGTTCAGACTCGCTCGTTTTCAAAATTGTCATCACATCATTCCGTAGTAACGACTTCTGATTTTTTTGATGACATCTCGAATCGCGGTCAATGTCGTAAAACCGAGCGACGAACGTGTGTTTAACCATTTCACTGATGTTTTTGTGTTTCGCTCGTCGACTTGAACCCTACCGGGAAATTACACCAGCGAAAGGTTATTTAATTAGGACGAAAAGAAGCGGAAAATCACGTACCCGTTAGCGCTAATACCTCTAAGCCACGGCAATGGCTGTTGAGCGCTAGAATATTGAACCGGATATAGACAGGGATTATCGCTGTTTTTTTTTTTTTTAAAGCAAAAGTTTGTTTAAAACGTGCCTCAAAATTGATTACAATGTAACACTGCCATGCTCCGACGGAACAGAAATTGTTTCAGATCGTACCGCAGTGCCATCGGTAAGATCCGAATCTCTTCAATTTTACGACCCACGTGCTCAATTCCTCACCTTGAAGAGTGGAGCTTCCTTTAAGTACCCACTTACTTTACTGACTATGACTTGCCTCACCGTTTCCGTTGCTCATATGGTAGGTGGTAGGTCTTCCTTATGTTGTCATCCCTTAAACGGGAAGAGGCCAGCACTCAGTATCATTGGCCATAACTCTCGACCCAGAGAGAAAGGAAAAACTTGCATGGCGTAGGAACATATTGCGTCGCTTCGATGTCGGAGGAAGAACAAGGAAAGCAAACACTCTCGACATCTACCGACCAACATGCTCTGGAAGGGACGGACGAGCCGCGGGAGAATAAAAGCAGATCATAACCATAAACTATATCTAATAAAGTTTGTAAGCTTTTTTCGTGTTCATCTTTAGCCCCGCCGGGTCTCTCTCCCCCCTCAGTTAGTAGGAAGATATCGACATGGCTTTGTTGTTGGGCTAGTCGAGCTGAGAGGAGTTGGATGAAGTTAACAATATGGTAGATCGGGGTTGCCAGATTTTGGCACTTCTTTACGTGACGCTGTTTACGCATAATGACAAGGTAACACTAAGGGTACAACTAACTCTAAATTATCCAAAAAAGACGAAGATAGGGAAAATGGATGTAATGTCGGCCTTAGTCCTAATTTGGACCCATACATAAATTCAACAATCGTTCCGCAGCCAGCAGCTCCAAGCGTGGCAGTGAAACTTGAAGAATAGGAGCCACCCTGGTCTTGGCCACTACCAGATTCGTTGCGATTCTTCCGTCTTGGTCGATAGTGCGTGCGTAGACGACAGCGGCGTATGCAGCTTCAGAGGCGTCCGCGAACCCATGGAGTTGCAGTTTGCCTTCAATGTGGGGAATCCATCTCTTAATCTGAATCCTCTCGATATGGTGCAATGTTTCTTTCAACGCAATCCACTCTTCCAAAATGAATGCTGGAAGTGGATCATCCCAGCCCAAGTCATAGAGCCACAGGTGTTGGAATAATATTTTCATTCGGATGACCACCGGCGCGATCCAACCGAATGGATCGAAGAATTTTGATGAATCGGACAGCAGCTGACGCTTGGTATTTGCGCCATAGATATCAAACGTGAGCTTGGAACTAAATATGTCCTCTTGAGGCGTCCATCTGATTCCCAAAGCCTTGACACAATCATCTTCTTAGGGTAGATTTAGCGGAGGGCTCGTCTTGAATTGCACCGCACTCCAACAATTGGGGCTCATTTGAGCTCCACTTTCGCAGGACAAAGCCAGCGCTCTCCAGAACGTGGGTGATTTCATTACGGAGGAGCTTGGCGTCGTCGATGGAATCCGCGCCCGAAAACAGATGATCCACATAGATGTTTCGGGGAATCCGCTCAGCTACCAGCGGATGTTCTTCCTTGTTGTCTTCAGCGACCCGTCGCAAAGCCGCCATAGCTTGATACGCTGCGCTCGCCGTACTGTAGGTAACGGTCAGCAAACGATAATGTTCCAGTGGCTGGTCCGGACTGTTTCGCCACACTATTTGTAGGTAATCGGCATCTTCTCTGGCAACGAGAATTTGCCGGTACATCTTCACGATGTCGGCGATAAAGGCGATCTTGTACGTGTGCCAGCGAAGGAATACGTTAAAAAGCGACTCGTTCACGTTCGGTCCAACTAGCAAGCAGTCATTAAGTGACACTCCGGAACCACTCTTGCTCGAGGCGTCGAATACGACGCGCAACTTTGTCGTCTTACTATCCACCTTCCACACGGCGTAATGGGGAAGATAGAATGATTTCTCTGGTGCAACCGCATCCTCGCTAGGCGGTACCTTCTCCATATGACCGAGGGTCAAATACTCAGTCATAAACTGCTGGTAATGATGCTGTAGTTCTGGATCGATGCTGAATTTCCGCTCCATGGCCTTGAACCGCCGGATGGCAGCAGTAGCCGATTCGCCCAGTTCTGGCTTTGTACAGTCGAAGGGTAAGTATGTATCGCCCTGATTCATTCCGGGACAAGGTGGAGTGGAAATGTTCGACAGCCCGCAACTCGTCCGGCGTGAGCTGTTTAGATTTAGGCACCTCCTCTACCTCCCAGAATTTCCGGAGCGTTTGGTCCAGGTTCAATGATGTCGTTAAGCTGAGCACCGCATGACCTTCGGCGGCATGCGATGTATTGAAGTGGCCACCAACCAGGTAGCCGAAGACGGAGTTTTGCGCAATGGGTACACCCCGACCGTCGTACAGCTTTCCCGGTTCTAGAATGGAAAAAAGAGCTTCTATTCCCAACAAAAGATCGATCTTACCGCACTTGTTATAGCTTGGATCTGCGAGAGGTGCCTCGGCTAAGGCACCAGCATCGACTTCAAACGGTTGACTCGGTTGGTCCGGAACCAATTTTTTTAGTATTAAGGCTTCCACCACGATGACGACACGGTCGTCGAATCGCGATGATATCTGCAGCGTGACTGCTCCTGTTGTCTTGCTGGGATTCCCATCAGTGATTCCGTTAACGAGAATATTAGCGTTGCGCCTTTCCAGGCCAAGACGTTCGAATGCTTGATTGCTGATCAGCGAGTTCATACAGGCAGAGTCCATCATTGCCCGTACTTCATGGAAAACGTTGTTTTTTTTCCAGCACCTTGATGACAGCCGTAGGCAGCAAACTAAGGAAGTTCACTGAACAGCTGGTTTTGAGATCCGCGACATACGATGTCACAGAATTCGCTTGCTTCGGTACTTCTGATGTTGTTGTTGGCTGCTTCTTTACAGTTGCTTCATCTTCACGGAGTTGGCTAGAATCAGGAACAGAGCTGTCGTCATTTGAGCAGAGCAGCGAATGATGCTTTTGCTTGCATTGTTTGCATACAACTGTAGACGTACAGTTCTTCACAATGTGGGTCGTTTTGAGGCAATTAAAACAGAGCTTGGCTCGATGGGTGAACTCCCGTCGTTCACTCACTGGCATTTCTTTGAAGCTGGCACACTGGTATATTGTGTGTTACTTGACGATGTATTCTTCGTGTTTTGGTCCGTTCTCCGATCTTGTTCCTTCTTCGTGGTCGTATCAGTTCCCTTCTTGGAAAAGGACGCGCAAGTTTCCAAGGCATCGCATCTTCGCTCGAGGAATGTGACAAACTCTTGGAAGCTAGGATTGTCCAAATCGACTAGCTTCTGAGCCCACAACGAACGGGTTTCACGGTCGAGTTTTTCCAATAACAGATGAATTAACCAGGGGTCACGAGATTCGTACGATTCACCGAGAGCCTTGAGTTGCCGCACAACTTCATCCGAGGTTGACACAAGTTTGCGGAGCCCAACGAGACTAGGTGCAGCAACCGGCGTCTGGTCCACAAATTCTTTGACAAGTACCGCGTCGGTATACTTCTTCTTATCGTAGAACTCGTTTAGCTTATCCCACACTTCCACATAGTTGGCGTCGGTGATAGTGAACGCACTAACCAACTGCTTCGCCTCTCCATCTATGTAAGACAGCAGGTACTGCAGCTTCACGGAATCTTTGAGATTTTTCGAGTGAATGCAGCTTACAAACAGGTCCTTGAAGGAAGTCCAGAGTTTCCGGTCGCCCTTGAATACCGGAAGAGTTATTGTTGGCAAGCGCACCTCAATCGGAAGTTGACCCCCGGAAGCCTGAGCATCAGCAAACGGACGGGAAAGATTCATGGAACCTACTTGGCCAGCCAACTGTGACACGGTGTTCGAAGCTGCAGTTTGTGACGTCATCAGTAGCCGCTGTGAATCCAACAGCAACTTGATAACCTCTTTCAGATCATCCATTGGTTCGGCAACTGTACTTTCGCTGCTTTCGTGGGGGTTATGTTCGTCGAGTAGCTTGACGTAGCGCCCTTTTAATTGATAGTACATTTCTTCGAACTCAAACCGGTGATTGAAGACCGAGTTGATTTCTTCGAGCGCTTCAGACTGCTCTTCGATTTCATATTGCACTTTGTCAAATTGCTCACAAAGTTCAGTGAGTCTGTTCAATCGCTCCTGAATCTCGCCGAAAGGAGGATTTCTTCTTTCGACCGCACTAGCGTTATTCTGCTCCCATTTCATGTGCTGAAAAAACACATCGCGACGTTTCCGAATTGCTTCCATGGCGGTTTCGTAAATATCGGCTCGAAGGTCCAATGTTTTCGGGAGAGAGCAGGCGAAACGCAGTAAAACGTTTCGAACTTAATTGAAAGAAAATGGACTGTATTTTTACTTATATTTTACAAGAAAGATACGTGTTGTCGACCGCTCGGTCGGACGAATGAATAACTGGTGAATTCCAGAAGCGGTATTTTTCTTCTACCGTTCCGATTCAAATTTCGGACGATTCAAATTTCGGACACTTTCATTTTTAATTAAATATTACATCCAGTTAGAAACAAAGTAATAATGTTAGATGCTCGTGGAGGGCACTAGTCAAAAAAATCTAAAATTTACAAGACATGTGGATCATATTCGACCGAGATAATCAACTTTTAAAAGTGTCCGAAATTCGAGTTTAAGTGTCCGAAATTTGAATCGGCACGGTATGTTGGGAGCACGGGACGACGAGTTTGACAGCTGGTTTTGCGAGGGGTAGGACCACGCACGAACATCTAAGTTGGGCGCAGGGTTGGACTGCACGCGAACAATGCTAGAATCTGTCTAGTTGGCCCACCCTGAAGAAGATTCTGAAGGGTATATTTTCGAAGCTCTTCATGATTGATTTTCTGCAAAATGGTTGAACGATAAACGCATTGAGATCCATTTTAAACCCGTATTTAAGCTACAATAAAAGCTATTTGGCAACCATTAATACCATTATCCGAGCCATTTACCCTAGCTGCTTGCTAAGTTCACTAGAAAAACAACAAACAAGATAAAAAAGGATCAATAAATACCATCCGATCTTATCAAAATAATTAAAATAAAAACTGATCGTAGAAAAAATCCTGCCGAATTTCCAAAATTATAAAATATTTCTTATGAAGTGGCCTAGCTTTAGGTGCCATATAAAATGTGATGTGAATTGTACGTAAAAACATCGAAAAGCTTGAGTCCGCCCACGGAAAACATCGATTTTACTAATTATTTAACATTAAGAAGAAAAAATTTATTCTTCAGATCGATCACTAAGCCTAGCTGAGATTTTTATTTCTCATAATTTTTGCATTCTAAATATTTTCCCATTGCTAAATTAACTAAAATAATGTTATATCCAAGGAAATATAGTTTGAAAATCGAAGATTGTAAAAAAACAAACAAAATTCATGGGCCATTTGTGAAAAAGTTATTTTGCTTTCAAGAAATCCTTAACAAATTCATAAGATTTTGAAATTGCTTTTATGACGAAAACTTGTAGACTGATTGTATTTATCGAAAGCCATTTTTCTTGATCCTAACCCGTTCAGATTTATGGCGGCAATGCTGCCTACAAAATGTTAAACGTTAAAGTTTGTTTATCTTTCGATAGTTGCGCTGTGCGATTCAGCGTTCTTCCAGGCGATTTTCTCCCGATGGCTTGGAAGCAGTTATTCAGAAAGTGTTCACAACATTTCGCATTTCGCACAGCTGTAACCTCGATCATTCCTGAAAAGATCCCCATCTTCCGGATGGTTCTGGAAGTGCACCATCAAACGATGCAGGAATGTACGGTGGAATGATTTGTTTTCCAAGTGATGACCCTTTCGGCGAATAAAATCGCAGCTATAGATCGGAAATAAAACTAGTGTCCGATAACTGACAGTTTCAGTGGTTTGCTGTCGGTAGTGACGCAAGTTATTCCGATCTTCATCTATTCGCAAGGTCTGGAGAAGGCTGGTTTGTTTTCAGGCTGTATTGACAATGTTTTATAAATTTGAGGACCACGCTCACTTCACTCTTCTCCACCAGATGCTCAGTCGTTTAAGGTACCCGTTCCACCGGACATGCTGGTTGTTCTAAAGAACTAAATTTTACTGAAATCGACTTCCCTTCGGTCGTTAGCATCGCTTGAATTTTTCCTCCAACTTCGTTTATCCTTCGAGATATCCTTGTCATAAATTTGGTTTTTATTCACTATGAGGATCCATCCTTCAAGTTCAATCTGTAAACAGAGGAGATTTTATGATACACTTTTAAAAGCCTAAAAGGCAACTTTTGCTCTCATTTAAAACCTAATGGTTTTATGATTGCTTTATAATGATAGAACAGGTTTATAGAGTATTTTATCAAGACATTAATAAAAAAAATGCTAATGAAGTTTATGATTGATTTATAGAACAGTTTTATGGTGGGATTGAGAACTACTTTAAATTTAATTTTAAAACAAGACAGTTTTTGACTTCTCGCGAGACTGTAAGAGGTTTTTAAAACAGTGAAAAGGTGAACTACTAAGCTGGAACGTTTTACACTGCGAAATGCTGTATTTAAACTAAATGGATTATTCATTGCCATTATAAAACCATCGTAAATCAGAGTGGATGCCAAATGATTGCAGAATTGTTACTTGGGTATTGTTCATCTCTGGACTAAACTAGGACAACATACGGATCAGTTTCTCAACGTTATTTTTTCTGAAAATTAAATACTTTTTGAATATATTGCTGTTTCCCGATTTTCTCATAAAACTTACTTACAATCCTATCATAGTGAACCTGGGATTCTGAAGTTTGCAACCAGAAGTTCAGAAAAACGTGACCTGTGTAAATTTTGACTGATATCAAGCTTATATCAGAAAAAAAATACTGGAAATAGTAGGAATTACTGAAATTATCCCCAAGGATTTTATGTACATTGAAATTAATGAGTAATTGAAAATTCACTAATTTTTTCAATATTTTATGGTTATTTTTCATTACCGATCACCTATCAAGCTTGGTAGAAGCCTCCCTCGCGAAATGAAGCGATCTTTAAACTCAAATTTGGGTTTAAAAAACCCAAATTTTGGTTAGTTTTATATTTATGTGTGCGCAGTAGGCAGTGGCAATCCATAGCTTCGCCTACTGCCTGTTCTCCATTTTCCACCTCCTGTGTACTCACAAGAGTGTGAGCGTGTATGTGTGGGTGTGTGTGTGTGTGTGTGTGTGTGTGTGTGTGTGTGTTTCGCAACTCCAAGCACAAAAAAGTTTACCCGGCTCCTCACCCTCGGCCCCACCGCTCTAACGGTGTGGAATGGAAGCCTCGGCAAGATGGCAGTAAAAAGCATTAAAATTATGTTTTTTGCACACACATATTCTTTTTCATTGTTGTTGCTGTTTTTTTTTCTTCATTTTGTTCAGCAACCGGTGCGAGGAGGAAGAAGGACGGTGGAGCACGAGGGGTGGCTGCATATTTATATCCTCACTTCAGAACAGCTTCGCATTCGGTTGGCTGGGGACGAATGGGCGAAACTTGGGTTACTACTTTATCGCATGTGCTTCATTTTTATGTTATTCGATTTTTATATGGATGACGACGACGACGACGACGACGGTGGTAGGCCTTTGGAGTGCAAATAAATAATGCTCGGTTGTGAAAAATGTTCAAAAGAAGCCGTCGGCATTTTTTTGCGTTCACGGGGATGGGGGCTTGATCGAAATCGTTGTTCGATGAAGAACACCTTTACGGGTGATTCTTTTGTCAATAAAGCCATCTTGAAAGTTTATTGAATGTGAAGTTTGTATGTGATGAATGTTATCGTACAGCTCATTTGAATTAAATCAAATTTTAGAACAATCTCCGTCCGACAACTCTGTATCCAACGACTCACGAAATGCATTCCATCTGATTCCATCAGATAAAAATGCAACCACGAATAGCTGCTTCAGTGCACCGTTCACGTGTTGGCACCGCTTTACTCGAATTAAAACGCTCTCTTATCAGCTAATCATTTGTGTGCACTCTGGCGCCACTCTAACCCGTCCGTCCGTCAACAAACTGCAATGTCAGGAGAAAGGGGTTTCTCTAACTTCTCTACTTATTAGTGCAACTGCAGCAGCACACGCACATTCTATATCCATCCATCGCAGCCTAGCCAGCTCGTGTTTGTTTGTTGTTAACAGACGGGCGGTTGTAAATCATGTGGAATTTACACGCCCAATGGAATAATTCACGGAACGGTGGCATTTTCGAGGATTTTCGAAGTTTGGAATAATTTTCAAAAGAAATAATTAACTTCAAGCCATTTCGTCGATTATCCGCCCACAAGAGAGTTGTCGGGCCATCGTTTCACTTTATCGGCTACCTTCGCAAATCCCAATCAATAATTTCCCGTACCCTTTTTTCACTTATCCCCCAGGTTCTGATTTGTTGCCGCCACACCCGAGCCGTCGTCGTCTAGCTAGGCAGCGATAATTCCACCTCAATCTAAAATTACCTTTTGATTGAGTGAGGGCGCCATTCAGAGAGCGAGAAAAAAAAAGAACGGTGAAAGTGGCGCCCAGGGAAAGGGTTAGACCTGGTGAAAGCACACGTCCGTCGTTGACGTCGCCGCCGTCGACGACGACGACGACCACGGAGAGACGCAGTTTGGCCCGGCCGACGGAGGCTCAAATATTTAAAATTACCCAAATAGAAGCTTATCCAAGTGTAAATATTGTTTCGGGTGGCGATGATGCCTACACAAACTGGCTAGCTTGTGTGTGTGTCGTGCATCGGTCTTCCGACGGTAGTCAATAACCCCGAAAAAAAAAGCATTACCGGTATAAAAATTGTGACAAAGGTAGCAGGAACAGCCGTGATATGAAATGATGATGTTACGGCTCCACCAGAAGAGGCTGGAGCTCAGTTTTGCCGAACGTAAAAAACCGTACGGAGAATGCAAGAAACGTGAGCTTGTAAATGTAATTTAGGTCTAATGAGCGACGGCAGATAAGATAGCACCACCCCGGGATGGGGAAGTGTTTGCCGATGGAACGACGGATTTTTTGCTTCTCTGTGTAGTTTCAGTGAAGGAGCATCTCGCGAAGAGGGTCAATTTAGGCTAGGTTCGTTTTTTTCTCAATGAACTCACACAGTAGCTTGATGGTTATGTTTGAACAGTGCTTATGGAATTTTGAGCAATTTACAGAGATTGAAGTCGTTATTTTGAGAACGTGAAACAATGTTTCGGTAAACTTCAACATTTTCATGTGCTTTTCGTTCAGTTTAGTGATATTTGAGCAGTTTCACAGTTGTTGTTAATTTCTAAGCCGGTTCATTTTTTGCATTCGCTTACTGACATTAGGGATTAGGCTTCACATGATTATAAGAACTTTAACACTCCGAACACGATGTACCGGGGACAAATGTGTAACGGCAAATTGGCAATATTTGAAAAATCAATACAATTTATCGATAGATTTTAAATTATTGATATCGAAAAAAATTTTCAAAGTCTCTAGTTTCAAATGGTTTCAATAAATTTCAAATTCGTCAATGAATGGCTGAGCTATGATTTTTCAAACATTGAAAGTTTGCCGTTACACATTTTACCGCAGGCATTGTGTTCGGAGTGTTAAAGCCTAATCCCAAGGCTTAAATGCTATATCAAATGATTTTATCGTTTCCCAAGAACTTTGAAGATTTGATAGAATTTATTGCAGTCTTACAGTAGTCTAAACCTGAAAAAAGTGATCGTTTAATATTTGAGTGCGGAGACTTGATTTTAAGTATGTGCTGTCTTCAGGAAATTTACTTGAAATTGCAAGATATAACTTAATTTAATGTCCCTAGAAGTGAGTAAAAACATCATTTTGTTCAAAATTCCAATATTACGCATTAGTGTCTTGAGCAAATCTGTAGAACATGTTATTTAACAAAAGTATGCTGAACGCACTAACTTTCTATGTGCTCGTTTTAGTTAGTTAAATCTTAAAATCAGTTTTATTATCTTTTACTTGTTGCTGATACCCTGATATTTTTCAAAACAAAAAAAAAAGAGAAAATGAACCCTCCGCAGAATCACTTCATTTCGAGCAATATCATTTTTGTGTAAGTCACGATGAACATCCCTTCTGTCAACTATGAATTTTATATCGGTTGTTTCGTTAGTCAAGCTCATCAGTTCATTTCATTTGAAGCAAATACTTGTTTCAATTGACGTAATGAATGACCCGAAAACTGCGCCCTTCGTTTTTCCACTTTCACTTCAATTCGTGGCTTCGACTTGGCACGCCTCGCGGATCCGGATAGTATCCGCACAATATCGGTTGCCGATAGGGATGGCGGGATTATATGTAATAATAAATTGTTATTTCATATTAATCGAAAATTCAATTAACGAGGCCATTCTGGATGATCGAAAATTGATATTCGACACCATTTTGGAACCCAAGATGGCGCCCATCGGGTTTCAGAAAAGTGTCAAATACCCTACACACTTAGTTTTTTCTACCGAGCTCGGCTGTGTAAATCTCGGCGAAACTAAGTTTCACTGAGATCTCAGCAAAAGTGACATTTGATTGCTGAGTCTAGGATAATGCTTAGCTAAACAAATGAAATGTTTGCTGAGATCTCAGTAAAAAATTTTTTGCCGAGATTTGCACAGCCGAGCTCGATAGAAACAAAACTAAGTGTGTACAATATGGATACGAAAAGGTGCCGAAAATCGATGCCCGGCGCTATTTTGAAACCCAAGATGGTGCCCATCTGGCTCAGAAAAGGTATCAAATACCTACAATATGGGTATTTTCGGAACGGCTACGGTGCGTGGATGCCAAAAATCGATATCCGACGCCATTTTGAAATTCAAGATGGGGGTTATCCGGTTTCAGAAAAGTGTTAAATACCCTACAATGTGGATATTTTGCTAAGCTTGGCATCAGTGTTGGGAAAATATTAAAAGATCAAATCTCACCAATGAGAATAATCTCATTAGAGCATCGTAAACAAAGATCAACAAGTAGGCAACAGCGGATGATATTAAAAACTGTGATACGGTTGCTGGGATATCATGCTAACAAAACTCACCAGCTACAATTCTCACCAAACTGTGGTGAGTTTGAGCTTCAAGATTGTTGATTTACACCCGAACACGAACCGAAACTTCCATCACTGCTCGTAGCAGTAACTTCGTGTCTGCCATCTGAAAAGAGTAAAGAGAGATAGCAAGCTATGCTTTCTCTGTCTAAGAATACGATGTGCTACGGAATCATTGTTGTGGTAAGTCAGCTCGTAGCTACAATTTTACATGTTCTGAATAGTCTCGCCATATCGAAGGAGCTTTAAAATCAATATCATGCTGGATATTTTATTTCAATATCTCGCGTGATATTGGGAGCCCTTGAGAGCGAAACAAAATCATTTGAGTGAGGATTATGCCATCCCTGCTTGGCATACACAGTTTTGTTCACGAGCAGCTCACTTGCTAATAACTTTGCACAACACAGTTGACGAAACATAGTTCTTTTTGAAGCAGTAGATAGAATAGAGTTTAAGCTTGTTATAGATACGTAAAAAAGGTAGATTTTAATTCTAGTGGAAAACTGTATTTGTTTTTGCGTTATAAAACTGAAGTGAGAAATGCTCGCTGCACATCTCGGACTTTAAGTGTATAAATTCATTGGTGTTGATTCAAATGTTAAGATTTACCTTCTCTTTGCATATCTATAGTAAACTGTGAACCTAATCTGTCAATTACTTTTATGAAAAACAAATTTCAACAACTGAGTGCCGATGGCGATGCCGAAAATCGATATTCGACGCCATTTTGGAATCCAAGATGGAGGCCATCGGGTTTCAAAAAAGTGGGAACTTGTCGATTATGCTAGAAAATGCCATACAAACTGTTTGTTTAAATCATAATGACGATTTTCAAAGCTCAAAATAATGCATATTGTATTAGACATTTTGCAAATTTCCATTGGGAGTGGTTTTATTTTTTTGATTATCTACAGATCTGAACTGATTTACAGCTCAAATTATGAAAAAAAAATCCGGAAGATCTTAACCACAGGGACAAGAATCTTAATTTTTATCAAAAATTCAACGGATTTTTAAAATTTCAAATGTTTTGTAAAGTAAATTAATCTAATATTGGTTTAAATTATCAAAGTTTAATTTAGGGGTCGAACCTCTCAAAGTGTGATGATGTTAAAGATGTTTATATCACGACAGATGGGAACACTGCGTCGTGTTCAGACGCCGATTCTTACCTTTCAAGAAAAATCCTATAAAAGTTGAAAAACCGATGGGAAAATTATCCAATAGCACTCATATAACAGTGTTCAAATTAAGTGTGACCTGGATTATCTGCCAAAAACTGGCTGATAAGAACGTAATTTTGCGAGCGAAAATTGTCCTCAGAGACGCCATTGTGTAACCTCGAAGTGCTACACGAGCTAATTCGGTCCGACGCTGAGCATTGTGAAGCAAGCAATACCCGCTTGCTGCTGTTGCTGTTAGGAGAATTCGGCCAGCTTCGGGGCTCCTAACAGGTGCGGCTGGTCATTGACCACCGCCTCGGTACCCAGCAATCGTCCTCGTATGTGCGAATAACCTAAGCACAGCTTACATACACCAGGCTAGCTCATTAGAGAGTCAACCGAAGTAGGCCAAAGATACGTCATCAGAATCGTTAACGTAAATAGTGCAGAATGGAATCTTTTTTTCACATCTCTCGGATTTTCAACGAGCCAGACGGGATTTGAAGTCATCCGGGTTTTGGCACGTGGCAGCTCTAAAAAATGCATTTGGTGTTGTAGAAGATCCTGATAGCTTCGTGTCCCTGCAGCAGTTCTGTTTCGCTAACATTGAACATCCAACACACGCTGAAGCATCGGAGTCGGTCAATCCGGGGTTTTTTTTTTTGTACGGTTCCCGATGAGTTCCTACGAGGTAGGAACAAGAGTGAAAAGCCATTTCTTCGACAGGAATTTGCTGAGGCTTAGAAAATCATTTCCACGGATGCAAAATTCATAAGCAAGAGGCAACAATCCGTTAGCTTTTTAAACAGGTGATTTCATTGTTGTTGCATCTTTCATTGCATTTAATGTGGTTATCATGAACTTTATCTGATTTTTAGACCAAATAAGTATAATTTTCATTAGAAAAGTTTGAAAATAAATATTTATTGACAATGAAAACTTGTCATTTTATTTCATCGATTGTGATGTCGTCACACTCAAAATAACAGGAGCGGAGTAACCTAGTCTGGTTTATGTAAGCCGTCAACCTAAGGGACCTCCCTTAGCTCAGTCGGTAAAGATCTAGGATTTTTCGGGTTAGAAAATTTTTCGACTTCCCTGGGCCCCATGCCACACAGTAATACTAATGCAAAAATGGTACAGGCATCCAGAGCCCTCAATCAGTAACTGTGGAAATGCATCTAGAATACTAAGTTGAGAGCACGCAATAAGCTAATATGTCATAAGCAATAAGCTTGGAATGCGAAGAAGAAGAACATAAGTACAAGCTTGTTGTCTGTGTTCGTGTTTGTGCAAATCCGCTACTATTGCTAAAGAGTTTGAATTTATAAGAGGCGACATCTTATCCATTTGACAGGTCTTCTTCTCGATTGGAATGACTTTTTCTTGTAGGTATTGCTCGTAGCAGAGAAAGACAGGATTGATTTAAACGAAGTTTATTACTGTAAACACAGTTTGATGGTTGGATTAGAACTAATTAGAACTAGGTGAAAAATTCACTATTTATACCCTCCTAGTTGTTTATTGGATACCATGGAGTCCTTGGTTATATACTTGCTGCCATGGTATCCTTTTGTTATTTACCTAGGTTGTTTATCCGTTGCCACGGCAATCTTCAAACAAACGGACCTGGCTTCGACGTATCCTCGGTTACTTTGTTTCACACTCCCTCTCAATCCGACATTCCTAGGTAAGACGTCAGTTGTTGGAACCGGGTGGCTTCCAAAGGTTTTGTGAACAGATCCGCCAGTTGATCACGGGTTCCAATCGGCTCGATGTGCAGTGTACCACTCTCCACCAGATCTCGTATGAAATGATGTTTCACGTCAATGTGCTTGGTCCTCTTGCTTTCTAGATTTTTGGCCATGCCGATGCATCCTCGGTTGTCTTCATAGATTGTCACTGGATTGGCAATTACTTGAAGGTCGTTCAAAATGCCGCATATCCATACGGCCTCTGCTGCTGCTGCACTAAGAACAACGTACTCAGCTTCACTTGACGACAATGATACGGTGGATTGTTTCTTGCTACTCCAGGATACGGTGCATCCATAGACCTTGAAAATGAAGCCGGTCACAGATTTTCGGTCATGAAGGTCGGCCGCCCAATCGGCATCGGCATAGCCTATGAGCGGTACTGATTCACTGTTCCTCTGGTATTCGAGACTCAGGTTTTTTGTCCCGCTAAGATACCGCACCACTCGCTTCAATGCATTCCAATGTACGGTTGATGAATCCTGCTGGAATCGCCCGAGATAACCGACAGGGTAACATACATCTGGCCTGATACAGAGCATAATGTACATCAAGCTGCCAAGCAATTCGCGATATGGTTCTTCAGCGCTAGGCCCACCTCGAGGTAGTTGTAGACCTTTTTCCATTGGAGTCTTGATCGGATTGCATTCACCCATTCCAAAACGATCCAGTACCTTTGTAACGTTGGATTCCTGTGACAGTCGCAAAGATCCACCATTACGGTTGTAATTGATCCGTATACCAAGAAAGTGTCGCAATTCTCCGCAATCGGGCATCTCAAAAACAGTAGATAGCTTCTTTTTTAGCTTGTTGATGGTGTCCAAATTTCTTCCCGCAATCAGAAGATCATCGACGTACAGGATGATATAAAGCTCATCATTCTCCTCGTACCTGACGTACAAGCAGTAGTCTCTCTTCGATCGTACGAAACCCAGTTTCTCGATCTGGCTAGTGATCTTCTGATTCCAACACCGTGGTGACTGCTTAAGTCCGTAAAGCGACTTTTGCAGCTTGCACGCCATCCCTGGTGCTGACTTCGTACCGTCTGGAGGACAAATGAAAATTGATTCCTTTAGCTCGCCGTGAAGAAAGGCCGTCTTTACATCCATCTGGTGAAAGAAGAAGCCCTCGTGAACACCAACCGCAAGGATGATTCTAATCGTCGCAAGCTTGGCCACTGGAGCGTACATCTCTTCGTAGTCCAGTCCAGGTTTCTGTAGAAAACCCTTCGCGACAAGTCGGGCCTTGTACCGTACTATCCGTCCGGCCTCGTCCTCCTTAATCCGGAAAACCCACTTGGTTTTTAATGGCTTCACGTTAGCGGGGCATGGTACCATCTTCCACACCTGATTTTTCTCCATTGACTGCAACTCGTCTTGAATGGCTTGCAGCCACTCGTCTCGGTCTTCCCGAACTAGCACATGCTTGTAGGTTTCAGGAACATCCGGAAACTTGCGCTCCCGTTCGCTACGCCTTGACGATTCTGCATGAGTTTCGTCACTATTTATTTGCGAAGGGAGCGCAGCGACTGTTGCTTCATCTGATATGTTGTCCTCTGGATCTTGGAGATGTTGTCCATCGTTGTCCAAATCTGATTCTTCATCGGCAGGTTCGTCTTAGGGCTCAGCTGCTTCCCCCTCTTGCTCGTACGAAGGTAAAACGACTAACGGCTTCTTCTCTTTTCTAGGCTCAGAAGCGTACGGGAAACAGGTCTCGTCGAAACGAACGTCACGAGCAATCACTACCTTCCTGCTTTTTCTATTCCATAGGCGATATCCATTGGTTGCATAGCCGATCATGAGGACTTCTTGACTTTTAGCATCCAACTTTTTTCGGAGTTGCGTAGGGATCCATGCATACGCCTTGCATCCAAAAACACGAAGCTTCGACATGTCCGGCTTGGATCCCATCCAATATTCCTATAGAAGGTTTATCTTTTTTCTTCAAAATGATACGGAATAGATGGTGGCGCCTTGCCCTTTGGCCAAATGACCCAGCCTAATTTTGGTAATGCAGAGAGGTAACGTTGAAAAATGCAAAACTGACAGAAAATTCAACAACATCAGGAGTCACATTGCGAATCTCGAAACGAAAGACTTTTTGTACGAACGCTTGTATGAAAAAGTTTTTCGTTTCCAGATGCGCAATGTGGCCTCAGTTCTCGCTGGAAAAACTTGATCAAATTATTCCTTCTTATGGGAAAATAATCTCAGAAATCGAATGGAACTGTTTTCATATTGCGCAGGATAGTGCAAGTTGGGGCTTAGGTGGTTTTGTTCCAAAATCCCTTATTTTGAAAAAAAAAAAATAACTGTCAATTTTTTAAATCGTTATATCTGCTTCATTTTTTCCAATGAATATCTGAGCATTTTTCCCATGAACAACTTTTTTTTTATATATAGGATTCTAATCTCTTGATTTGATTTCCGTACTTAGTACCAATGCTACCGACGCCAGGAAGGCAGATCCCACACCTGGACCCTACGTTTCCGAACCATTTGATAGGATTCTCTCATAACGCTCTCTCGATGCCAGATTGAAGCAGCTCTTTTTTTGATGCCGATCATCCCGCTTTTGAAGTAACTATTAGTCTCGCACAGCCTACTGAATTTGAGAGTTTCCCGGACGAACCTGGACTTGACTTTCACCGCGCTGATTTTGGAGGATTACTTGAAGCGCTTCGCCAAACTGACTGGCACATCCTTGAATCCGCTGAAGATATTGACATTGCTGTAGAGCACTTCACCAGTGTGTTGAAGCGTTACTTGGTTGATTTTGTTCCACTGCGCAGGCCATCTTCGAAACCACCTTGGGGAAATAAACATTTACGACGACTCAAACGTCTAAGATCCAAAGCACTCCGAACCTACTGCCAGTCTCGTTGTCCTTTTTCCAAGCAACATTTCGCACGTGCTAGTAACAATTATCGCACGTATAACCGTTATCTGTACAAAGGCTACTGCAAACGAACTCACGAAAATCTACGCAGATATCCACGACATTTTTGGAAATTTGTCGACTCTAAACGGAAGGAGAATGGGTTACCCGTTGAGATGTTTCTGGGCGATGAAGTCGCCACCTCCGCTTTGGAAAAGTGCAATTTGTTTGTCACTCACTTTAGAAGGGCATTTAATGATTCTACGTCGTCTGCACGGCAAATCACAGAAGCTTGTAGAGATACACCTAGTGGGGTCTGTTCTCTGAGAAGCTTTGCGGTCACGTCGAATCAGGTGGACTCCGCAATAAACAAATTGAAATACTCTGTGTCCAGTCCAGATGGCATACCGGCATGCATCCTGAAAAAAAATGCGGCGAAGAGTTGATTTTCCCTCTTACGACACTTTTCAACATATCATTACGGAAGCGTAGTTTTCCCACAAGCTGGAAAACATCGGTCATGTTCCCCATGTTTAAAAAGGGGGATCGACAGAACATCGAGAATTACAGAGGAATAACTTCGTTGTGTGCTTGTTCGAAGGTTTTCGAAATCATAATAAATGATGTACTTTTCGACTTTTGCAAGAATTATACTTCTACGGATCGGCCGGTTTCTACCCCAAAAGATCAACATCTACCAATCTCGTCCAGTTTACTTCGTTTTGCATACGCAACATTGATGCTGGTGCTCAGATCGACACGGCATACACTGATTTGAAATCAGCTTTCGATAGGGTTGACCACGGAGTATTACTGAAACGTCTAGGAAGAATTGGTTTCTCTGCGGATCTTGTTAGCTGGTTTCGATCATACCTTACGGATCGTAGCGTCACCGTTAATATCGGATTTGAATCTTCGGAACAATTTTCAAACTTATATGGCGTGCCACAGGGTAGCAACTTGGGTCCTTTGTTATTCTCACTCTTCATCAACGAGCTTTCTCTCGTACTACCATCTGGCTGCCGTGTGTTTTACTGTGTGATGACGTCAAAATATACATGATTATTAAAGGTATCGAAGACTGCTATGCTCTACAATTGCTGCTGAATAGTTTTGCTGATTGGTGCACCCGGAACACGCTGACGTTGAGCATCCACAAATGTAACGTTATATCGTTTCATTGCAAGCTCAACCCGATTACGTATGATTTTTCTATTAATTGTCAGTCCCTTGAGCGTTGTCTTCAAGTTCGTGATCTTGGTGTCATCCTGGATTCGCGCTGACCTTCCGATCGCACTACAACTGGTGGGATCGATTCTGGAATCCAACTCTGTAGGATGGTGCCCGTACCAGTCAACCTGGACTGGTAGGATCGAAGCAATTCAGAGAAAATTTGGGAGATATGCCCTACGACACCTTCCGTGGCGAGATCCGTTAAACCTACCACAATATGGAGATCGATGCAGATAATTGGGACTGCAGACGCTTGAGCAAAGACGGAATGATGCCCAAGCGGTGTTTGTAGCTAAACTTCTCACAGGAGAAACTCACGCACCGGATTTACTAGGTCAACTTAACCTTTACGTTCCTGAACGATTACTTCCCCAACGGAACTTTTTGCTGCTTGAGCCCCGCAACTTCTTGTACGGCCTTCATGATCCTGTCCGCTTTATGTCGACTAGGTTCAACGAAGTCTACATCCTCTTCGACTTCAACTCTACTGTGGCAACATTTAAGCGTAGAATGACTGAATTGCATTAATGGATCGAGTGAATTTCGTTATTGTGAAAGGTGAGTAATATTCCATTACTCCTAAATTGTAACAATTATGCTACCTGTTTCTTTTTTTTCTCGATTCACCACTGCCGACGAGGATTGCTTCGGATGATGGATGTCTAATGGAGCTGATAGAATTATAATTTTTTTTATGTTTTTGACTACAGTTTGAAGCCATGTTCACTTTATGTTATGTTCACGGATGTGCTTGTTTTGTAATGTTTGTACTGTATTGTGAAAAAATATGGGGTTTTTACAGCATTTAAATTGGCTTTTCCACATCACATTCATTAAGACGACAAAAAGTCAGATGAATAAATAAATAAATAAATAAAATAAATAAATAAATTTAAAACAAACTTCTTTTTTTGGGGAAGTTGGGACAAAACAGGTCAAATTGAAATTATCTGCGTAAGTTGGAACCATATTTATTGAATTCTTGAAAAGTTTTTGTATTGAAAATCAAACAAGAATCTTTCATATCGTCACGATTAAAAGTTTTGCAAGTTATAAAAAATGTGGGTTGTTTGTGGGAAAATCGCCTAAAACCTCAACTTGCACTATTTTGATTCCAGAGATGGTTTCCTTAAGAAGTAATAATTTGATTATATTTCTGAAGTTGTTGAATTATGAAACATTTTTGCATTTTTATCTCCAGTACGCAATGGCACCTCTACTTGTTTCCTAAAAAAAAAATTATATGATTAGGAAACTTTGATTTTGATTTAAGGTTGGAAATTAAGCTTAACTTTTTATTATATTTCTGGATTAAAAAACAACTTAAGCATGATTTTTTTTAAACGGCTTTTTCGAACATAATAATAATATTAAACCAAGTGGCAATTGCTAAAGTATAATGAAGTTTTTGCATCCAAACATGAGATCATTGTCGAGGTGAAGTTCTGTGGCCAAGAAATTACCGACAAAACGTTCCGAGTGCCACATTGGAGACGTCCAAGAGCTCCGTTTCAATTAGCGAAGTTCGAAGAACGTCGTAACTTTTTGACGGAAAGTTTTAAAGCTTCAAAGAACTTCAAAGATCATTGCGGGACTTCACAGTAAATTCGTGGAACTGCAGTAAATTCTGAATAAGCTCTACCAACTGTGCAGAAGTTTATTGAACTCTATAGAATTTAGGAAAACTTTGTTAAATTTCAGTGACCTTTACATAAGTTCAGCTAAATTAGTAGAAATTAAGCAAACTCCGTAGGAGTGCAGAGAACTAAATAGAAGTTCACTGAAATTAGTTAAAGTTCTGTGATCTTTGTAAAGCTTCATCAGACTTCGTTATCAAATAGCAAATTTTTGCACAAATATCAAGGAACTTCGTTGGAGATCAGGAATTTTTATTTAACTTCTAAGATTTCCGTTAAACTTCAGGGAGATCGTAGAAGTTCAGGAAACTTGATAGATATTTTGGAAACCTCGTAGAGCTTCAAAAAACTCAATAGAAGTACAGGGAACTAACAAAAATGGCCACAGCTGAAAGCCTCAAAAGCATATTTAAAACAATACTGCTTCAGAGAAGCGGAATCTTTGTACCAGTTTAAAAAGGTTCATAGAAGTTCATGGGAAGTTGTTCAATTTCACGAAACCTCACAAAGGTTTTAAGATCTTTTAAAAGTTCAGGGCATTTAGGGCAAGTTCAATCAACTTTGTGGAACTTCAAGAAAGAAAATCAACACAAATTGTAGATGTATAGTAAACTTTGTAACAGTGTAGCAAACTTCATAAAACATAAAAAAGTGCACGGAATTTCATAAAAGTTAATCTAACTTCGTATGATAGAAGTTCGTCACACTGATCAGAAGCTCAGTAAACTTCATATTAGCTCAGGAAGTTTTGAAATAGTTCAGATAACTTCATAGAACTTCAGTGAAAATCGTATCAGTTTTTCTGAGATCTGACTCTTTCTGAATTTCCTAGAAGTTTTGGAAAATGCCGTTTAAGGGATGTTCAGAAATAATCGTATGATGAGGTTCTACCCGTATGTTTGAAGAAGCTCATAGATGTTTAGAATTTTTTTAGAATTAAGATAGCTTAGCAACCTTTGTAACTTCGATGAAGTTGTATGAGAAAAATATCAAAAGTCTTCAAAATGAAGACATTTCCTAAAATTTGGCATCCCTCTGGGACGGACCCTGAACTTGTAATCCCAATTTGAAAGCCATTAAAATTACAAGTTCTTTTAGAATTAATTATGCTACAGGTCCCTAATTGTACCAGCACAGGGAATTAACTTGCAACGGCCCCATATATTTGCATTATTATCAAACTAGGCCTAATTTTCAGGATATCACCCAAAGTGTGCCAAATGCCTCAGCAAAAACGTAAAAAATATATGTTCAAACAAAAGACACTTTTCCCAAAACCTTAGCTGACACTCACCTTACAATTGCGGTTCAACTTTCCCGTCGCACAGTCAGTCACTTCAACGAACAAATCACTTGGTACCACCGCACACAGTCACTGCCGGGGGAAAAAATAATGAAACACCGATGGTTTCAGCAATCACCTCACGACAATCCGGTCATAACAGAGACTCGACTTCCGATTTTTCACCGCTACTAATCTGTTTCAATAATTCACCAGAGATCACACTTTTTCCTTCAATTCAAACCGCAAATAGCCATACAACCCCACGCACCCGCACTAACACCCAACACTTGCCGTCAATCGGTTAATTGTGCCTTTTTAATCCACTCAATTCAAACCACTTTGGCGTCGGAGGCCAAACACCATCCGTCAAAGCACACTCGCCGAGAGGAGCACGCGCCGGGAAAAGTTAGTCGTATGTTTTGAACAATTCTTAATCACTTAAGCCCGATTTCACACACCGCGGTGTGGTGATCAACAGGAATAAAAAGAAACACGCTTTCTTCTCAAAATCACACTCGTCTTCGTTGTCGTCGTCGTTTTCTTCAGCACTTCCGTCCGTTTCGCCCACTCGCCACGAGGATCGGTGGCCACAGCAGCCCGAAAATCCGGGATTTAGTGCGTGAAAATCACCGCCGTTAGTTTTTCCTCCCTCTCTATCGTTCCGTGTGTCTTCTTTTAAGCTGACCGTCCGCGGCGCCGTGTCGACGTCGATATGCTTCAGCACTACTACTGCTGCGACTCCTCTTCGTCAAACTTTATTGCTTAAATCCTTAATACCGAAAAGTTAATTCTCCTAAAAACTTATTATTATTTGCCCGGACTTAGTTGGCCGAGCCGCGACGATCCGAGAAGGGATTTAGTGTTCTTAGGAGGTCTAGTCCTCGCACACCGACACCGAAAGCCGTTCCGTAGCCAAGTGCCAGCTCGAGAGCTCCGACTTGTCAGTGGAAGGCCCCTCTTTCTTTTTTCGGACAGCTCACAGCCGTACAACAACACCACCAGCTTGCGATGTAGGGATTGGGTTGGTTGAACGCTCGCTCGAACAACGCACACTGGCAGCCGAATGCGCTCTCGCTCTCTTTCTCTGTGTAGGGCTGCATATGCCTTACTGCTATCTCTGTCACCCACCCCGTAACTGTTGTTGTTGTTGTTGTTATCTATATTCGATGACGACTATGACGACGACGACGACGACGACGACAACGCCTACCTGCCACATATAGGCGAACAGACGCAGCGACGCAACGTTCTTGTTCAGTTCAGCAATCGCCCGCCGAGGACTTCTGTTCCAAGAATGGCAAATTCCCGAATCCATCTAAACAGGTACGACACTCAGCTTCCCGACCGAACTGGACATGGGACAGCAATCAGATGCGATTTAGATCTCCCGAAATGTTGCTTCCACTGCTGAGGCTGCACTACCATCATCTGTTTGGTTTCAACACACCACACACTCTGCTGAAAATTATTGCGGTGGGCAACCTCCCTCCCCCTTCCGGTCAACCGACCGACCGACTGAGAAACGCTTTTCCAACCCACACCGATTGAAACGGTGGGAAACGTTCTCTTGTTGTGGGGCGATAGAGAAGAGAAACCGGAGAGCGACTATTTCGATCCTGTTTGCACCACAGCAGCGCGCCTATCGGTCGTATGGGTAATGCGCGCACCCTACACCATTACAGTGTCCAGTGCTCTCTCCCTCTCATTCTGAGTCGCAACAATTCGGGAGACGTGATTCCAGAAAGAATCTCCTCATGGCTTCGCGTAGGATTGGTCAATGCTCTGGTTGGGATCCATTCAAAACAAAACCACGCTTCCAATGCATTGGGTTCTGCTGCTGTACGAATAAGGCGACAATGTGACTGGTGACTGCACTACTGATGAATGGGTTCGATCGGCGATGGAGTTGACGAGATAGTTTGAGAATTCCTATCGACCTGAGACAGCTCAACAGGTTCAAAACACATCTTCGGAGATGTGGAATCTTATGGCATCTTCACTCCAGTGCTGTGTTCCTAAAATTTGAGCTAATATTGACCTGCGCCCTGAAAATATAAATCCGCTTAAAATAACGATGCATCCGCCACTGACTTTGATGACGTTAAACAACGTGTAGGTGTATTATCCAGTTTATATGGTACGTTGCAAAATATTTGCACTTTATCAATGCTGCATGATGGGCTGCACCATACTCTACAGGTGACGAAGGTGGCATTTGCCACACAACAAAATTCCGAGGGGCGGAAAATTTCTCTAATGTTCCTTGAACGTTTACTAAATCCCTTTTGCCCAGAGTTAATATACACGTGCATCCATCCCCGCGTGATGGAACACGCTTTCAATCAGATCGTAGGTGCCTGGTACATTTCGAGACGAATTATTTTGCGTCTCTTTTTTATTCCTACGTGCCTCATTCGTGTCACATGTGCTGTGTCTCATGAGCTAAGCTCGGCGAGCTTCCAGGGAGATCGGCAGCGTAGCGTACCTACATCCTGCGTGCATGCTAAAAGTGGCTGGTTGGTGATAAAAAAAACAACGAGAACTGTTGATCGAGTAGTCTTGTCACACTCTAGTGTTGCTGGTACAGCTGATTGATTGAACCAGATGGTATTCAGTTTTTGAGGGTTGCGAAGACTGTTGTTTTATACCAGTATTTCAAAAGGAAGATGAGTTA
>NW_027041470.1:0-62203 GCF_037179485.1 Ochlerotatus camptorhynchus
ATTTTTATAGCTCCAGAAAACATTAACTATATTAACAATAAATTTGATATTTCCTGTTGCTACTATTTTGAGCAATTCCATAGAAGTTCTCATCAATTATGAAATGAATTTGCACATTTGTATCTTGTAAAACCATTTTTTCAAGGTTTTTTTTTCTCGAAAGGCTTCAATATATAGGTACATATTGAAAATATCCCATGAATCGATATTAAATTCTTACTTGTTTAAGAAAACTGAAAAAAATAAAATAAATATTTTTGATTTGGTTGTTCGACTGGTTTTATGGAGATTTCGTTTTTATGGCTTTCTCAGTCTAGGGTAATTCAAACAGTTAGTTTTGCATTGCCCTAAAAAAACTAACTGTTTGAATTACCCTAGACTGAGAAAGCCATAAAAACGAAATCTCCATAAATATTTTTATACCTTTAGAATACATATTTAGATTGAGGCTTACTTCGAGTATTAATTCAAAAGTTATGTATTTAAAAATAATTAATTGAAGCTATTCTTAAAGATGTTTGGCTCATAATATTAACCTCTCGCAAAGAAACTAAAGGATAAAATGTAATATTAAAAGTTACAGGTATGTTTTAGTGTCCACTTCCTAAATTAAGAGACTTTATGTGATTAATTTTGAGTTGATAAAAAATCGTATTATAAATTCTTATGTCGTTAGATGTTTGATCGTATGGTGGAATATTGATAATTTTGTATTTATACAAATTATACATTGCTCTGTTAAGGGTGATGCGTATATTATGTCACGCTTTAAGAGGGAGGAGGGTTGCAATGCATTCTTCATCTTAGACTTTGTTGCGTCCCCACTGGGACCTTACGCCGGCTCTCAACTTAGTGATACTTCAGTACTTTCACAGTTATTAAATGAGAGCTTTCGAAGTCTGTACGATTTTTGCATTTGAATTATTGTGTGGCAAGTACGGAATCTTCAACACACGGTGGCAGCGGTCGTTAATAAAGTACCGTACTTTTTAGAGGATTACTGTACGTAAATTTTCCTGAATATATACAGTATACAATCCCCGTGTTTGAATGTAAGCTATGTCAAAGCTTCAATGTTTATTTGTTTACACCAGACAATAGTATTGAAACGCACACCAGAAACGCATTATCATTCAAAACCACCAAATCGTGTATTCGTTCAGTACGCGACATATCACCAACAGTGAATCACTCTGTCTCGAAGCTCCGTTCATAAATATTGTAGCATTATTGTGTAACAGTGCATCGTAATAGTGCTACATACTCGTGAGTTAACCTGATAAAATCGGGAATCAAAACCAGCAGGGCCGGTGAAATATGTTTGCTATTATGCTTTGTCATCAGTTGTTTCAGTTATTTCTTCAGTAATGTCGTTCACAACAACAATCCGTGAGGGTGGCAAAAACTTTCTTGTGTGAGTGTAACTTCTGACGGGCTGCTGTCGCTTTTTGATGCCGTCCGTTGGTCGTAGCGGTGCGATGATTATCTCACAACAGTTGTCAGCTTTCAAAGCTTCGTAGGTCGTGCATTCGTTTGCGTTAGTTAGTGCTAAAAGCCAGGGTGGATTGCGACCAAGGCAAGAGTTCGTCGCCTATGCACACAGTTGTAGCTGCTGGAGTTTCGGTTGATTGGATCATCAATTGATTCAATTTGTTTTTGTTTTTGTTTTTTGTAATATGCACCGACCGTTGAGTTTTTTTTTTATAATTGGAATGATTTCTTATGAATGTTAGAAGCATATTGGATAAGTTGTAAGTTATTTGAAATTTTCTTTCCATTTTTTTTTCTAGCTTTTTTCATAAAAACAACGATCAAAATTAATGTAGAATAAATGATACACTTATATTCGGCAATATTCAATTAGATCAAATCTTGATAATTTCTTCAACTTTACAGTAACTCTAAAGGTTTCACTTAACATCAGATTCTAAATGCTATGACATATGCTAGAGATTCAAGATATATCCAATACTATACAAACTTGTCATCTTCGTTACCTATCGCAAAACTTGGAATTTTTAGTTGTGAGATATATTTTAATCATTCCGAATTTGTTCATTTATCAAAATCGTTAATAATCGAATATAATCACCTTCATAAAAGCTACCCTTTTGATAGAACTATGAAATCTATAGGCCCCTAAACGTACTTTCATCTCTGCCAACCTTTCAAAAGTGGCGTACTAGAACTCTGGAGCAATCCTATTTGCCCTTGTGTATAGTTTCAGATCATACTTTCCAGCCGTAGAAGACCGTTCACAAGTCCTGCTCATTCAGCACAACACCAGGCCAATTCAAATGTACATAGGTAGTTCTGTATCCACCTCGAAAGTCGTTCTTATCACACCGTAGAGCAGTATACCAGATCTTCACAACAAATCTTTATCATTTTCCATTTGGTAAATATTCGAAAGACACCTTCGATCAGGATACTTGTACATACAAACACGTAGCCACGTCGGCTAATGCCTACGCAACCAACCTGTAACGGTGTACTGCAATTTGAGTAACGTAAATGTGCTTGTGTCGTGGCTCTTGAAATTCTATTCTTTGTGCTGAAATGTACTCGGAAAAGTCATGTTGTGATGCACTTCAGTGATGCAATGCTAATATTTTATTTATTTTTTCTGTATTACCATTTCCATTCCATACCACCGGATATGCGCATCGCAGGGCTACCGGACTCAGAACATGCCCGCCAACCAAGTCGGACGTCAGACGAATCCTCAAGGACCAAATCAACCCTACTATAGTAGTACGAATCAACAGCAAAACCCACAACAACAAACGCAACAGCAACAGCATCAACAACAGCAGCAGCAGCAGCAACAGCAACAGCAACAGCAACAACAACAACAACAACAACAACAACAACAGCAACTACAGCAGCAACAACAGATGAATCGGAATCCATTAGGGCAACAGCGGCCCATGAATCCCAACCAGCAGATGCAAGCTCAAACGCAACAGCAGCAGAGGATGGGTGGTCCAGTGCCTGGTCAGCAAATGACGCCTCAAACGATGCCAGCGTTTCCGGCTCACCTGGTAGGAGCGTCTAAAAAGCCGCGATACTTTATGGCACTCTTCGACTACGATCCAGCAACGATGAGTCCCAATCCGGACGCATGTGAAGAGGAACTGCCCTTCAGCGAGGGTGACACAATAAGGGTAACATGCTATAGCTTGCAATAAGCGGATTTTATCATTTAATTTATTGTTTGTAGGTCTACGGCGATAAGGACCCTGACGGTTTCTACTGGGGTGAGTTGCGAGGTCGAAGAGGTTATGTTCCGCACAATATGGTTCAGGAGATTGAAGATGGTGCTCAGGGTGGCGTTGGACCATCGGTACGAGGCATCAGTCGAGATCGATGGGGCGATATCTATGCCAACATGCCGGTAAAGCGGATGATTGCCATGTACGATTATGATCCGCAAGAGCTAAGTCCAAATGTGGACGCCGAGGTGAGACCCTAGTATATTTGGATAGAGAGAGACAGGGTGTAATCTTTTTGGATTTTGAACACAGTCGTACCTCCCGTTTTGGTTCAATGTGATCGATTCCTGCATGCTGCATGTTATTTTATTTATTTTCCATAGTTTCCCAACACTTAGATTCAGTGTGTAGCGAGAGGAAGAAAAACCTCGCAGAAAAAACGGAATGTTTTGCAAAGTAGTGGCATACGTTATTAACTTATGTGGCTCTATCCCGATTTCTTTCAACCCCAACTGCAGGTGGAATTAAGTTTCCAAACCGGCGCCGTCATACTCGTGTATGGCGAAATGGATGAAGACGGTTTCTACATGGGCGAGCTAGATGGCGTACGTGGTCTGGTCCCATCGAACTTCCTCAGAGATACAAACGACCAGTTTAGTAATCAAGGCCCCAATGCCAACAATATGGCCCAGCGTGCACTCAATAGCAACAACAATCGGGCACGAGCGATAGGACCCGGTGCACGTGGACCTCCACCTCCGCCACGGGACAACATGGGCGGCATGGGTGGCTTGACTCAACGGGGCCCACAACGGAAAGGTATGTCCGCCTGATGTTTCTTCTTCTTCTTTTTCTTTCGACTTTTTCTCTCTTCAACCTTCATTTGGGTTCGGTATATCAACTTTTCTTTAACTCGTCTTCATTCATTCGAGAGAAATTCTTTCCAATTTTCATCCAACTCTTCTCATCTGAATTCAGTTGTTTATCCTACTTGTGTTCGTTTATTTTGTTCGACTTTTACCCAAACCAAAAACATAAAATTTACTCCTTCAAAAACTGGTCTGCAGATATTGTTTACTACCATTCAGTTCAATTCATTGACCACCCAATCGGTCGTTGAACACTATTGTGTTGTGAGGAACGCTACCATGCCTGTGTTCTTTTAGTTCATCGGAAAATGCAAACAAAACACTGAACATTTTCAGTCCTTTATCTGGAATACTAGAGAAGCTATATCTGCAGATTTGAGTGCATTGATAAGAATAGACACTTTGGTTTTCCGTTCTGAAACACTTGCGCTCTGCCACCAGTGCAGCCATATTCCAAACAAACTGTTTAAATTGGCTTGAGATTTTACTTTCACAAAATCACTGTATGCAACCTTTTTTCTACGATTGGCTATAGTAACTACAGCTCCCGTTTTCTTTATGTCTTCATTGACTTTTACCTTCTTTTGTTTTGCGTTTATTTCATTTTTCGAACCACACGCTGTTGTTATTGTTTCACCTGACATTTGTTACATACAGAAAACCCATCTAACAACATGGCGCACGCTAATCAAATAATCGCCATTTTCTTTCAAACCGATTGCGAAACAATTAAACTACACTCAAATGTGGAAATGCCAGTAAAAAAATGGTGGTTTCCGATAAAGAAGAGAACAAAAATCTCCAATCAAAGGTTTTCTGCTTGCTTCTCTTCTCTATTGCCTCTCTCTTTTGCAAACGATTTCATTCACTGACACAAACACACATCAACAAGCGGGGTTACACATTCGCGTTTAAAGAAAACCGGGCAAGTTATATGAATAAAAATGTAGGTATAATCATTTAAATTTTAATGATCATGCCAATGCCAATTCATATACCTTAAGCACAAACACAACAATCCGATCTTAATGATGGAACCAGCTTGAGGTTAATGTGATATTTTTTTATGAATTGAATTATTTGTACAGGCTCAATTGAATAAACTTTACAGAGCCAAGTTATTATAAATGTGATATGTACCTTTCATTTTTAGTTTACTCAAATAAAGCTGACGCTGCAACGCTACCCATATGTGGGGCTCTTTCCCAATATGTGAAACTGACACTGTCAATTTCAACCAAATAAAACAATTCCAGAGTAACATTTGAAATGGGCCTATGTCCAAAACGTAAACAAATCGGGTTTTCATACCATTCTATAGTACCGATTGATAGCAACTAATCGTGTAGGAAAGTTCCGCATATTCGATAAAAATCATTAAAAATAACACGATTTTCGAAACGGCCGATCAAATAAATTTTTCGATTCATTAATAGGTCCGCACGCCAAAAAGTAAACCATTCATTTTTTTCATTTTTTCGATAAGCCTACCCAAGTAACATTGCTAGTTTTATCGTGGTTTTAAAGCATTCTACAAGTCTAAATCATGATCTACAGAACCCTCATAAAACCATAATTGTTACTTGGGTAGTGACGTAGAAGGGCCGACGATTGAAAGTTTTCTATGCCAAAGCTAGGCCCTACTGCTTGAGGCAGGGCCGATGATTTGTTTTGAATCTATTTGACGTTGCGAAAAGGCTTAGCATAGGCCGTACCATATCTGATGGCAAGCACAACGGCTTAACAAAAAGGGACTATCAATTAAAAGATTCACAAAGAGGCTTATTAATTTATAAAATTAAATTGTTATCGATTATCATATATTTTTGAAATTTTTTTGCATATTTTGGATGCTGTATACTGAGATACAGGTTCTATTGTTATTGTGAACAATATAAATGCCTAGAATAGTAGCGGAAAATTTTAAATTCTTTTTCTGGTTTGTTTACAGTTTGGACATAGGCCCTTTTCAAATGTTACGCTAGAATTTATTTTTATTTGAGTAAACTGGAATAAACGAAACTTTGAAGTCGATTAGTATCGGTATTTCTGGGATTAAAATAAGTTCGATTTAGGTTAAGGTACTCCGAGGCAAGTGATAGTCTGGAGTAAGTAGGAACGGAGCAATTCCACGCCAAATGACGATTCAATCAGACTCGACCTTCTTGGATTAGCATGAAATTTTGCATAATTGTTTGCTATTAACAATCATTCACATTTGTGCTGCAATTCGCCCATTTTCAATATTGAATTTTGTTTGAAAATGACTTATTTTACATTTTTCAATAAATCGAAAACGTCACTTCTAATCGAAATGACTTCTGAAACTAAGTGATAGGGAAAAATAAGTCTTTCTCAGAAAAAAATTTAGCTAGTTATTTTGTAAAATAAATTGAAATTAGTTTTAAATCTTTAAAAAACATAAACGTTTCTTATTCAATATTTTTGATTTAATTTTAATTTTATGAAAAACGCAAACATTTTAAATATTTCAAACCTTGGACACTTAAAAGTTGACAAAAGGCGAAGAACAACAAATTTTGAAAAAAAAAATTTTTGTAGTATATATTTGTTATTTTTGCACAGAAAATGATGAATGAACATTTTCGTCATTTAAACAATCATTTACCAAGAATAACAACAACTTAACCAAAATCACATGATTTGTCAAATTTGGTTGCCTCAAATTATGAAGTTCTAGTTGTGAATGATTTTTAAATTACACGAATGAAGTGATCGGTAATGTACTATTTATGTTACCATTAGTCACATAAAATCAAATTAGCCGTCAACATTACGATTTGGTGTCAATGACCAAAACATGTCCTGCTTTATTAATTTAAAAAAATCTCAAAATTTTAATAAATTTCAAAGTTTGAATGGCAGTAAATGTAATTTTAAACTGAATGACAAAGTGATTCATAGATCAAAAAGCTACAACGTCAACGATTGCATAATGTCGCATAATGTAGTTTTACATTGGATTAAAAAAAAAAGGTGCAATTATCGTTTCCACTCCATCACACATCTCATTTTTTGGTACGAACTATTTCCCAAAATACGCATTGTTTTGTCAATTTGACAAATAATAAGATACATGTAATATCAGATCGATGAGATATGCCATATACTTGAGTGTTACCAAAATCTAGATCTCAGTGTACTTTTAGACAAATTTAAATTTACAGAGTATGGTGAAAACAAAAATACCGAATCGAACTTTTACACATCCCAGAAATACCAAATGCTCAATAATTTGGTAGAGAATACAACACAAAATACACCAACTATTTCTTGTACATAATCTACTACATGCTTCTACCTATTTGCATGCCTTCTACTCTTATATACACCACCGACACGCACAAGTTGAAGCAGCAAGCAGAACTTTGCTTATGTCCATAAACCAACCATCCGAGGTCAATACAATTTCCCGAAACCGATTGAATCCGTTCTCTGTACTTTCTGCCATAGAAATCATCCTTGTGTTGACATAAAGTGTATCGATTCAATCCGTTTGCTTCCGGTTTTTAATATTTACTCATATAGATTCTTCTCAAACACATTCATTCTCATTACGATTGAAACTGAACATTTCCCACAGCATAAGTAACTACAAAATAGTACTATATACATTGAACTACAGATAAACAAGATGCAGATTATCTCTTTCATGAAATACTTAATCTACAGCTACAATTACTCGCCAACTGCATATATTCTCGATACGTTTGATTTTTGCGTGCAGCGATAACAAAATTCTTATTTTTTTGAATTTTGCACACCTCCTTTAACGTTATGATTTTGTAATTTCTTCTATTTTCGATCCTCTCCGTTGATTGGACTTTCTAGTATGCTTTTCGATTTGTCAGTTTAGAGTTTGAGGGAGATGGCTAACTAACTGCATCATTAGAAGTCAGCAATTCTTTGATTCCATATCAGTTTGATTCGTTCTTTTTTTCATTAATCGAAGTATGATAATGATTAAGCCGAAGAAAAGCTTTAAATGTTCAGTGTGCGCACCATTTGCGAAAGCTCTATATTCTTCTATCCTATATGTACTTCTTATGATTATGTTCAGGTTTTGTTCGAAAAGTTTTCCGTTCATTTATGTAACATTTCATATTTTTTATTTATAAGATCAATTATTATGAGAATATTTAACGATATAACAAAAAAAACAGAACGTTTAGATGGTGCGAAGGCAAGTAAGCCCTAATAACAGGAACAAAAAGTTGATACACACTGGCACCCACATATCCATGGACGTTGTGGGTGTTCTAAAGCTCCCATTGAATTTCTTGCTATTGGCACTCCTTAAATCATCCTAGATCAATTACACAAAGATCAAACTCATTCGTAACATGTGCACTTCCCTTTTGTGGTGTGAAATTGTCCCCTCCAATGATGTGTGTATGTATAATTTGCCACGTGTTTATGTGTGTATGAACTTTTCGTTCGCATTTGTTTATTTCTTCAATACGTGAACGTTATATCCTTTATGGCCACGCGTTTCTCTAATATGAGGTAAACTTGCCTAACACCGTTCTAAACGTCCGAGTTCTGCTCTGCTGTGGTAAATGTCAAGTCTTCATGTTGTTTGTTGCTAGATGCTCGCCCTTCTTCCCCTACACTGTTAGACAACACGGGCCACCCTGCCCCCGATCACCAAACGCAGGTAACTACTTAAAAAAACATCGCAAAACTACATAAATTCTGAATTTCAACCAAAACAAAAAACGCAGTCGCTTGCATGAAAATTTCATAAAAGCGTACCATGATTCACTGTACCGCTGTCCAATCGAATGTTTGAAATTCACGATTTAGAACGATGATTCGTTGAAAGATATTTAATTTTACACACCCACCTGCCCACTGTTTTGAAAAGTAAGAAAAGTTTGTTTTCCAATCTTTATGAGCTACTTTCAATCAATAGATAATTTTTAATGCGTTTCCCCTGATTCGACCGTCAGTTAGTTCCGTTTTTCGTTATTTTATATTCTAGTTGTTTGAGATGATATTTTACATTTGTTAAAACCTTTTTCGTACTCCAGCCTCGTTTGATCAATTACCTGTTAAAGATTGCTTCCCGAATTTCAACTACATTAATACATGAATAATTAGGGTGACTTGAGAATAAATGAGCCAAACAATCGAATCCAACATCCCGCAAAGACTTCTCCTACGAATGGTCAACGTTGAAAAATCGTACCTCGTTAACTAGAGTGCATTTCGGTTTGATTCTACAAATAGTTTTGTTATTTCAACTCTTACCTTGTGTTTCGATTCAGTTGCATACCTAGACATTTCTTACTATTTTAATTCTTTGATATTCGAAAAACTTTTCACTTCAACCTTTCCTTTATTGTTGCTAGAAAATAAGCCCTTCAATGAATTATGTTTCTCATTTTATGTTGCAAAAAGTAGATTTTCCTATAGTACACTTACGGTTTATGTTACTTTTTTCACAACAATTCTCGGTGTCGGATGGAAATATCAGCTCTTCTCTTTTTTCTCCTCTGTTCAATACGTATCGCTGTTGTTCTTCAATGGAAGTGCGTTTATTTCTAAGACTCCACTATTTTTCCCTGGCAAAGCCAGAAAACGCCGCCAAACCGGTCGTGCAGTTGACTTTTTTAAGTGTTTTATTTATTTTTGAAATAATGATTTGATTTTTGAATAGAAAGACGTACTTGTACTCATTTTGGGGACAACTCTCTGTTCAAACCTCCCGTTTACCTCCCGCATTGTATCCAACATTTAATTGGGGTTTTTTAATGTGGTGAATTTCATCAGTTCTGCTTCTCATGACATACATTCACTATTACGACGATTGTTGTGGGTTAGACGTCATTCCAGATGTTTTGGTTAATTACAAAATTAAAAAAAAAAATATGTCTGAAAATGTTTTCTTCCAAGTATTCCAATATAACAACAATAACTGAGAATACAATATAAAAAAAACGGATTACTGAATGTTCACGGCTCGCTTTTGAACAGTTCAAATACTTCTTTGAATTCAACGTTCCAGCATGAACTTGGCACCTTTCCTCAACGAAGCATGAGAACATTAATTCACTCTCGCGAGCGCTACAGAAACAAAAGAGCTTTGCTAGGTATAGCTAACAAACTACTGAACGAGTGTAGATACTTCCAAGCAAGTGACTCCGCACGTATAAATAATAAGAACTGACAGCAGTAGAACAAAAGAATTACGAAAAATGTTCACTATTGACTTTATAGAGGGCATACCCAATGAGTCATTGTATCACCGAGAGAAATGAGTATACTCTAGCAAAAATATGTTTGATTTCAAACTAAAGATGTAGTTGATTCAAAATCAATATTGGTTCGAAATTGATTGGAATCCACGATTTCGTTTGAAACTAATTCCTTTTTTAGTTGAATGCAACCTTTAAAATCATATATTGATTCAAATCGTATTTCGAAATATAAAACCGAATCAACTCAAATTTAGGTTTTTAGAAGCGAAACATGCTAAAGAAGCTCAAATTTAATCTTTAGGTTAAATCAACATGACTTTTAGGTAAAAACAAACTAAATTATTGTTTTGTTCTAGATTTATATATTTAGTCAACAAACGTAGACTATTTACTGTAAATCAATTGTTTATGATACATTGGTTCCATAATGCTAACGCGATTAAGCCTTCCAATAAACGAATTGGAATTTTTTTTGGGTGAATAACATCCTTCAATGTAATGAACCATTTAGTCGATGGTTTTTTTGCACACAGATGGCATTTTCCATTGATAGGAAGTGATTAAAAGTGATAGAAATTTAAAAAAAAGTTGACTCTCAAAAGAAATCATTCATGGACTTTGTCTTTATTTTAGACACTGTCATTAAATCCCCGGATAGGTATTTATGGAAGAAAATCATGAACAATTCAATAAAAATATGATGTACCAGCCCAGATTACAAAGCTGTTTGATGAGAGCGAACCTATACATTTTTTTTTCGTGCACAATCAGATATCCCAAACAACCAGAAGTAGTATACCAATACACAGGAAGAATCGTTAATTACCACGGATTGAGGTCATATTATAAATGAGCATTAAAGTCATCACATCATGTTAAAATCTAAAGGCAATATATCTAATGGCAGAATTCATGGCTGCCACCTCTATCCAACATCTCTTCGTCAAGCATATGTACCACTGTTCCAGCGAGTTATTACAAATTATTAAAAATTCATGGAACTAATGGTTGGTTTAAATTGCTACTAATTTTAACTTTAAATTATAACCATTCTGGACCTCTAGGATGCCATAATTTCAAGAAGCGTTCAACCAGAGAGTGTTGAAAAGTAGCACTTGTTGGCACAGAGTTTCAAAAAATTACTTTAATCACACATTAAGTGCACTGTGCTGCATTCTTAAGGAAAGGAAACAAATATTGATCAAGAAAACTGAAATGATCTTTGTTTTTAAAGTAACGTTCTAAAGACACTGACCTATGGACATTTATCATATGTGATTTTATGCAACTAAAAAAAATAGTTGAACGTGTTGATTATACTCGCCTTAAAATCGGTACTATTCACCAAAATATATATATATTTCCCGGAAATAATTTGACCCAATTTGAAATAACGCCACAACCACGGAAAACTTATTCAAATAGTCAACCGTCAATACTTACTTTCACACAATATTCACTGATGCATGAAAACCATCTGTTCGTTTGTTTCTGCTAGTTAGTTTTTGGGTTTATATTTTTTTTACATCTTCCAGCTAGGATTGGTTTCTTCAATAAATGTCGTAATTCACTCAGAGTTTTGTTCTACATTCAAGACTTCAGTGTAATTAGTAAGCTGTACATGATGACTTTTTAGAACATCTTTGATGAACAAAATTGACAAGTTTCCTGTAACTAACCGCAAATAAAAAATACAGTTTTATATAACAGCCATAAGCAATGAAGCAGTTGTAAAGTAGAATAAGAATGGTATTCTTGCGTGACAGTAAATTGAAGTCATAATTTACACACCACCAATTTACGCACAACCAGAAATACTTTTAGTCAACTATAAATTAATTACTGTCGAGAAATACCATTCTGATGCTTCCTAATACCTGGAGAACCAAAATGCGACCGTATTAATTTTTTTTTATTGATATATACCGATCGATAAATCATATAAAATTCACAAAAAAGGGTTCATACGCCCAAACGTGAAAATCATCAAAAAGGTTGAACACGGAAAAATCTGAACACGAACGGTGGGGTTTAAAAATGCGTTTTATTTTTCATAGTTCAATGTAACAGCTATACGTAAGTAGGTAGTATGCTTATTGTGAGACCATTGGTTCAGTTTTACTTCTTACTCAAACTTTTCTTCGTACACGGCCCATCATCTTTTACACGATAACTGTTTGAATGCCAAATTCCATTTCCGCTTGAAATCCTCCAGGTCAAATGTAGTTTCACCTTTTTTCTTCAGTATGTGCTTCACAGTTGACCAGTATTTCTCAATTGGCCTTAGTTCTGGAGTATTGATCGGATTCATCCTCTTGAGAACCACTGTGACGCCATTTTCGCTGTACCACTGCTCTGGTTGGTGTAATTTGCGTAGTGGCAACTTGCGAAGTCCGGCCAGAATAGGCAATCCACCTCATGCTGCTCCAAAAAGTCAGTAGTCTCTTTCGTAGGCACTCTTACTGGTAAATTTTCTGGTTCATGGTCCCAGAAGTAACGAAAGTTTCGCTTTTCAGCCCACAACTGCAGATTGCTTGCCAGACAAGGAATTCCGGTCAACCGAGGTATAAAATTCCTACATAGAAATTTGATCGAAAGCACGATTTTCATTTCAAGCGTACAAGATCGAATCGCGACGTGCGTGCTCCGGTGAAGCCATGACGTAAACAAATGAACTCATCCTGACCACCAATGCCTACTGAGAGATTTTTTCATGTTCAACCTTTACAAGCAAATTTAAATTTACACTGTTAACGATTTAATTTGAAAATAGAACTTTATTTGCAATAACTAAACTAGCTATCCGATTTAATTTGCTCTTTTGGATACAAAACTATGAATCATAAAAAATTGTTTTTTGTACGATTCAAAATAAATTAACAAAATTTGTAATAATTTTCTATATGCATTTTTTTTTAGACTACGCATGACAAGCACAACCCGTCAATATTCAAATGCATCATATTTCTTATATCAAGCGTCCTTGAACTGCAGGGACAAACCTCCCTGTACAATGCACAATCAAATCTACAGTTCTGGCTGGTTTAACTATATCATCATGTATAATCAACCATATTAAAGCCAACATAATTTATATTATGAACAAATAAACCAGTGATGCATTGCTTATACAGAACAAAATACTATTATAGAGCTGATATAATGCAAAAAGCTTAATTGCGGATCACACACATTGCATCCGTTGCGACAAATCTGATAGTTAGACAATATATTTAACTGTCATTTTTCCACAACGTATCACTAACGGATGTAATGTGCGTGGGCCTTAATAATCCTACTTAGTATGGCAGCCTGTATGCTAGCACTGATAATGCCAACCGTTATGAGAAGCGTAAATTATTTTCACTCTCATTCAAGGACGACAGTATTATTTTTTATCGATTACGGTGAAGTGAGCTAATTCATAGTAAACAATGACAGTAAATAAGCGTGCCCTTGGCTGTAGATCATAGTAACAACTGTTTTGAAAATTGCTTCATTAAAGTTGCTGTGCCCCAAGTATGTTTGTAAAAATGTATTTGTGAATTGATCACTTGAATAGCTAAACAACAAACACACAAATTTAAAACATTTTAAAACATTTACAAATGTTATAACAAAGAATTATGCAAAGTTCAAGGCAAATCTGAGAAGCACACGTCTGATCGATTCAAACAGTTGCGATTGACTCAGAAATGATACTTCAAAGCTTACACACTGAGAATATTTCACATATTTCTGTGAAACTTTACGGAAATCTCAACAGCTGAACGCTTGTTGTACATTTCGGTAATTTGCAAAAAAACGTTCAGCTATTGAGATTTCGGTAAAACTTCACAGACGTCTTTGAAATATTCATTGTGTGTAGAGTCGTGAAAAGCTCCACAAAAACAGGAATTTCTGCTACGCTATAAAGTTTCATAATTTGTAAACAAATTGAACGTAGAATGAAAAAAACAGAACGGAAAAAATAAAAGAAATTTAATTTTTTTATTATTCCTCCTGGCCTCAGATGAATCTATGACAAAAGGTCGAAGGACAAAAGGTCGAAGGACAAAAGGTCGAAGGACAAAAGGTCGAAGGACAAAAGGTCGATGTACAAAAGGTCGAAGGACAAAAGGTCGAAGGACAAAAGGTCGAAGGACAAAGGGTCGAATAGACAAAGTTTCAAATTGAACGTAGGGATTAAAAAGGACGAATGGACAAAAGGTCGAATTGACCTTAGAGGGATAAAAAAACAAATTAACAAAAGGGCCAAAGGCAAAAAAACGCCGAAATAGACAAAAGGTCGACGAGGCAAATGGTGGAATTGTACTTAGATTTTAGTTTGGAATGTTTGGTGGAATTGTAGATGAATGTTTCTGCCCAAAAGATTAAGTTGCATTTGGGCTGGGTACCGCTTTCGAGTAAACACTACCAGTTCAGTTTTCGGCGACGAGAATTCGATCCCTAGATTCCTAGCCCAAGAAGACAAGTTATCTAAGGAACTTTGCAATGGTCCTTGCAAGTCCACGGCATGTGGACCTCTTACGGAAACCACACCGTCATCTGCAAGTTGTCTTAGCGTGCATTGTTCTGCCAAACAGTTGTCGATATCTTTGACATAAAAGTTATAAAGAAGAGGGCTGAGACATGAACTTTGGGGCAGGCCCATGTAGCTAATTCTGGAAGTTGTCAGTTGTCCAAGGGAAAAGTTCATTTGCTTTTCTGACAACAAATTGTACAAGAAATTATTTAAAATTCCAGAAAGTCCACATCTGTGCAGATTGTCTGACAGAATTTCAATGAAAACTGAATCAAAAGCCCCCTTAATGTCCAAGAATACTGAAGCCAATTGCTCCTTGTGCGCAAAGGCCAGTTGAATATCTGTGGAAAGTAGCGCTAGACAATCGTTTGTTCCTTTGCTCTTGCGGAACCCAAACTGTGAATTTGATAGCAAGTTTTTTGCTTCGACCCACTGATCGAGTCTCCGAAGGATCATTTTCTCCAACAATTTCCTAATGCACGAAAGCATAGCAATCGGAGTTGTTAATTTTGTTGTGAAGGTTCCAATAAGCAATAAATTTCAATATCAGCTATCCAAAGAAATGTTACAGACACCATGCAAGGTTGCAAATACTCATTACAGGTAAAACAATGATTTTTTTAATTATGAACTAATTAGATGCTATGATCATATTTTGAATTGGTAAGATACAAGAAGAAGTTGCAAAGAATTTGTTTGACATATAAAACTTGTTTATTTCACTTCATGAGAGTCACAATCAGCGATTTTTCACACACTCACTCACTCACTCACTCACTCACTCACTCAGCAATCAGCAAATTGCTGATTGTGTCTCATAGAAAGCAAAATTTACAGGTTTTATGTTCCAAACGCATACTTTGCAACCTCCTCCTGTAAGTTACAAGTTGAACATGTCAGCATAGCAGATTTTGGTTTTATTATTCCGAAAAACATTATTTTAGCTGAAATGAGTATTTGCAACCTTGACACCATGAGCTAAGGTTTCTAACTAAGGTTTTTAAACTAAAACAACTAGCAGAGCACTCATTAAGTTACGCAATCCACCCTTTCTTTATTCAGTGACTAGGTGTATGCTATTTGAAACCCCAACAACAGCGAAACAAGGTTTAAATTCTATATAAACTTTCCAAATTTGGATTTTTCACCTTATTTGTATACGTGTGATTCTGTAAGATGATGTGAAATCAAATTTAAGCATAATTTTCTTCAAAATTTTCCGTAATCATTAATTTGAGGACTGTTCATTAATGAAGGTAGACACCTGTTTCTCGATGGAAAATATTTATTTTAGAACAAATTCATAAGTTTACTTTATATATGTAAATGAAAATCAAGATATATATGACCGATTTCACGTGAGTTTGAATTTTTACTTCTCATTTCTGAAGAACGCTCGGACTTTTCTCTTGATAACGCCCATTAGATTCTGCACAACTTTCTTCTTAACTTTTCGTTGTGCTGCAGATCAAATTTTCTTGAAGCAGTCAACAGATCTTGCTTCTCTTTCATCTTTCTTAAGATGCCGTCTTATTATTGTCCAGTATCTTTCGATAGGACGCAGTTCAGGGTAGTTTGGGGGATTTTGGAATTTTTATACAAAATCGACTTTTTCGGTTCGGATGTGTCGCACATCATCAGGCACATCTGTTCTCTGCTCAGCGTTGAAAATTTGCGGCCAGGGAAAAGTACTGGTATCCAAATTGACGTACGTCTCGTCGTCCATCAAAATGCACCGGTTCGGCTTTTGAAGCAGAACGTCATACAAGTTCCATGGCCGTATTTTTGAAGAAGCTTTCTGTGAATCCGTCCTTTTTGATACTTTTTGCTTCTTGTAGATTCTGATATTGTTACGTTGTTTTGATATTCTGCACAGTTCCGACGCTAATGTCCAAATTTTTGGCTCCTTTTTCTGGTCCGATGTCCCTTTTTGCGCCCAGATTTCGGTTAATCTTCAAGAGAACACGTTTCTCCAAACTTCTTAACAATCTTCAACTCTGTAGGTTTACTGCACTTCACGCTTTTTGCCAATTCTCGAAACGGCAACTTTTCGGAAAACCCATTTGAGCAGAATTAATCTGCAAGTTGATAAGCTGATCCGACCCATCGTTCGAAATTTCTCACTTTTTTGCAGGTGTGTTGGCAAAATAAACACTCACCGAAAATTCACAATTTTTCGTTACGTTTTAACCCTAAACCATTGATAAACAGGTGTCCACTTTCTTTAATGAACAGTGCTTAGCTCTGATCAATTGTTGACTAGGGTAGGTGTACCTGTCATGGCTATACGCTATATACTAGTACATCTACCCTAAACGATATGAAACGAAGCAAAACGAAATTTTCAATTTCCGACAATAAAAATCAGAAATAGCAAAATTTGCTGATTTAATATTGTTTTCAATTTAGAGATCTAGCCAACAAAACTGTTGTTGAACTTTCATAATTCTGCTGTTTTCATAGACAAAACCCAAAAGTTTCGTGAAATTCCATACAATTCCACCTTATACCGCATACCATTGACTTTTTATTATCACCTAAATTACATAAACTGTCTGTGTCATGTCGGCCAACAATTGTGAACACTTAAAATAAGCTTATCATTTTCATACAAATACTTTTTTTTAAATTGAGAAATGTGCTGACATTTATTTGATAGCAAACCAATCGCATGAATGATATCAATATTAAATAATTTTAACCATGACGCACTATTTGGGGACTATTGTCACAAATTTAATGTTATTTACTGAGATTTTTTTTATGATATGAAATTCACCGGCATCAATGCTTTTTTCAGTTCTGCCGGCAAGACCTTTAAACGGAATGACTGTTGGTGTGGGTTGCCTCTTCGTGAGCAACCGAATGTTTTTGTTCGCTATTATAGCCTTGTCGATAAGTTTGCCATAAAAAACGTGTGGATAGGGAAACGAATTGAATGGTGCGACGCAGTCGTATTCTAGTTGATCTGCCAAGAGACTTACGCATTTATGCCTTAATCCAGGATTTCTAAGATATTTTCATGGATAACTACGTGCACGAAATTGGTGAAATGACGGCTTCAGCACTTATTTAGCTATTAAGATCGGCAGGGGGAAATAGACTTAAAGTGTTCATTTTTTTCAAAACGCTGCTCTGGAAAATGACGCACCTTCATGCAAAAAATCAGTGCTAATAGCTTCATGTTCCGCTCTGAAGGTAAAGAAGTGCCAAATCCACCATTTTCTGTTTACAGTTTATTGGCTGTATTTGTTATTATTTAGTGATATAACTGCAGCACACTGACTCAAACAAGTATGATATTCTTGAGTGATACTAGTTCTGTGTCACACGAATGGTTGATTGGGTTGGAGGTAAGATGTACCATTGTTGATTTTTATGTGGAAAAATTAGTATTTTCAGCACATCTACAAACACTATTTAAGCTTAATATGTATTCTCTAATACCAACCAAAAACTTTAACTCAAGAACTGAATTTTCTCGTTATGATTATAGTTTGTTGGTAAAATTAACACTAATGCTCATTAATGCAAGATCCAAAAATTGTTCATCAATGAAGACTTTATCAACTTAACTAAAAGTCTACCTCTTCAAGTTTGTTTACTTTGTGCACTTCCAGGGCTGTTGATAACGCTTATTAGGGATGCTTATTAAAGCGGAAAAAAAATCAACTCCACAATTCTCCTCGATAAATTTGGGAATCAACTGGCTACTTGAAGATAGATATATCAAAGCTAATTTTCGTAGCTTGGTTTTTTGGTTCAAATATTTATACTTTCAATATAAGAGCACAGGAATATTTCCCTGTATTTTTTTTTTATCTCTGTTAATTAGAGCTTTCTATACTTGTACTGTTGTTGTGTTCATATGGCAAGTACAATGTTACTATATTCCAAGAGATGTCTAGAAATATTCTAACACGTTAAAATGTCTAGACCGTACTGGGAAAGGACCCAGCCACCTATCAACATACATCCTGTATAGTTCCAAATTTAACCTGACAACAATAGATTATCATCATTGTTGATTTTTGCATCAGAAACCGCTAGTACAAAAAAGGTTACGGCATTTTATGTTGTATGCAACAAACCGAAATATGTTGATTGTAACGAAATTATAACATCCATATTTCGTGGGAGTGGATGCCGCTATTAAAACACTTAAAGTTACGACGTGAAATTAAAAACACCACCCTTAAAATCGTATACCCAAGAGCCAAAAGTGACACACTTAGTCTAATGAGCTATCTAAGCAGTAATACACATTTCTCTCCTTTTGAAGACCTACTTTTGGAGTTTGGTTCAGTTTACTGTATGTTTTTATTTTTTTAATTCCAATGAAACCCACACCGAGAAAAAAAGAAGCCCTAGAATAAAATGCGAAAATGATTTTTCAACGAAAATTAACGAAACATTCTCCGCACCCGTAAAGCATCAAGATTCGTGACTGTGTTTCCAATTTATTCGTAGATCGGTGTTTATAAAAAAATACAGGAAATTAATGTTTGGTATTATTTAATTAATTTTAGTAATTTCCGTTTAAATAATTTGTTACACTGCCTACAATTATGCTCGCTAGAATATAAAAAAGTGCGCAAAAAGCTGAACCTGCTAAGCATATTGTCTTGAATAATTGGCGATTCGAGTTCAAAACCTTAATGAAATTTGATTATTTTTCAAAAAACAATAAAAAACGCATTGGTACAATGGGCAGGGATGTCTTGTCTGTATACAAAATTCTTCCGTAGAACAATTTCCTTCTTTGAATCTTCATACTCCTTACGTAACAGTATCAGAATCGGATCGGTAGCAATACGCTTGTAAAAATCTTAATAGTCGTACTTTACACTATGCGTTTCAACTGTGTCTAGTCAGTACTGAAACTTTTCCCTTCTATATAAATTGATGTATGCAAAGCTTATCCTACCCGTAGATTGAGTGCCAAACTATGACGAACCCAATCAAAAACAAAACCTACGAACATTTATCTTTTCTAATAATAGAAAAGCAAATTGACAACTTTCTTACTTTTCTCCCCGTAATCAATGTGTATTGTGTGTGTACTTAAGCTGGGTTGTCCCTAGTGAAAAATCGTGTACTTTCCTGTACCACCTCTGTATATCTCTGTCTCTTCCTATGTCGATGTTAACAATGTGTATCACTAATAGCGTGGACTGTGTGTTGATGTGACTCTGTACAAAAACAAATCCTTTGTGTAACTGTAGTAGCTGTAGTCCCATATCTTCCAATGGCAGTATCAGTCCCTGCAAAAATCAAATTCATTATCGACAAACTGGCCTCTTTTCGTTATTGCAAGAATCTTCTGGAAAATGCTGATCTATTCTTCAAAATTTGGTACCTGCTTAAAGCATCAAGATCAAAATTCTACACTTGTATTGAAGACTTCACAGAGGAATCATGCCATATTTTTCGAAAAAAAAAAAACATTAAAAATTCCATGCTTCACAAAACAATACCTTCTGTGAAAAAACACCAACACCACAGTTCCAACAGGACAGCGATTCACTAAAGCACAGTTTTTCATAAATAAATAATCAACAATACAGTACCCAAACTGTTTCTTCTTGCTAATGCTTGGCTCAGCATTTTCGACCAAACAAAAACAAAAGACTAAAAAGGCTTTTTCTTCTTTAATGCCAATAGCAAGAATATGAATGGGAATGTGTCTGTGTAATATACTCTCTTTTCAAGTGATTTACTAGAAGATTTTCCATCAATCTTGCCTCGGCATGCGACAGCGACCGTACAGTTTTTCTTTTCTTTTTTGTTTGATACGTTTATTTTCTCTTAAGTAGCTTAGAATGTTTGGTTCTTTTGAGGTTGTTTCCATTTATGTTTGTATTTCATTTGTATATACATAATAACATGTAGAATTAAGCAGCTTTATGAAAAAATAGCGATAGTGGAATAATTAAACTCATTAGTTAGCTCTACATAGCAAAACAAACACGATATGCTTTTCTAGCGTCTACTAGTATAGAAAAGGAATGAACTGAAGATGTGATGGAGTTTTGTCCTGTTCTCCCGTGCCACATTTCCTTGGTTTGAAAATTACTTGTTTCCGATCATTTTGTTACATATTTTTGTTTCTTGATTTAACAGTGTACAGATGAAATTACACCATTACACACTTTAAAGGGATTGGACATAGAAAATCCACTGAATTACTGATAGCCTAAACATGTGTTGATAATACTAGCTTAAGGCTGGAAAAAAGTTATTAACTGACACTACAACACCAGTTTATGAATAAATCATCGATGCACAACGGTTATAATGGAGACATTCGTGATTCAAATCAATGCACCAGCAGACTACAACAAATACTGGATGGTATTTTGTGGTAAAAGTATGATTGGATTATGAATAATGAAATCAGTCATAAACATCACTTTCAAATTAAATGGAAAATTTGCTAAGTTTGGTCACCATTTCAACCAATTTAAACCAAGTTTGCAAATACTCATTTCGCATAAAACACCCCGGAATTATGGAATTATAAAATATTATAAAATTACAACAAGGGGTATGTGTGGTATGGTATGTGTGTGACACATAAGACCTGTCAATTTCACGTAAACCAAAAATTTATTAATTCAATGTTAGAGAATGATATAAGTTGTCCATGCAGACGATGCAATGATTTTTTTCATGTTTTTTTGTTTCGTGTTCTCTCTACGCTTTCGACTATAGAGATTGCTAAAGTGTGATTGTGTTAGTGATTTGTTTTCATCAGGAAAATTTTCCGCTATGAAGTTTTTTTTTTTCGATGGGAACGTTTTGGGGATACGTATACGTGACGTGTTGTGCGTACGATAAACGTCAGCAATCGCTAAACCACCAAGCTTTTAATTTATTACATTGTAGAACGACGCACACACTTGCTTCGATTCTCTCCAATTTCCGTTCAACAGAAAAACCAAGCGAAATAAAATTTACGTAGGGTAAATGTTGGCTTCGGCACCCATTGACTGTTTTCGGCAACCAAAATTTAAACGTTAATTTCACTATGTTTTCCCATCAACGCACTTCCCTGAATGTGTCCAAACGATTGTTTAGCCTTTCAGCTTCAATCTGATTATATTTGAACGATCGAGCAATCCAGTAATGCTACATTTTTCTTCAAATAAAGCATACGCACTACAAAATGGGGTTGATTTCGAGTTGCCGATAATAGAACAGCTGGTTAACACGCAGTTCTAATGGGAAGGTTGCCGAAGAAAAAGAGGCTGCCGACAATAGTCACACTCACCTGAGAAGTTTGGAGCGTTGTAAAAACGCTTTCAAAACGTTTTGAAAAATTCTGTCGATTGGAATGGATAGAGAAGCAAGCAGCAGATGAATGTAAACAAACAGACACATCATATATGTGTGTGACGCTGAGAAAATGCTAGTAGAAGTGCAGACGCTGCTTAGATTGACGAGAATACGTAAATTCCCCTACCATGTGCGCTGCTTTCTCGCTATTAGTCTATCCATTTTGCGAAACATGGAAAGAGCAGTGAAGAAAGCACAGGTCTGATAATCGTGCGTACACATTTTTTTTTCGTCACAATTAATTTAAACGCTCCACATTGTTCGGTCTCCAATTTTCTTGCATTGGACTGCAGCTCGCTATATCTCATCATCCGTTCATGCGGTCTCCACGAACATCCTGCGATGATGAATCCCACATAGCAAGTAAATCTTACATCCCCCGGTTGGGTGTTCAAATTCAGGGCACGATGACTGAGCACTCAGTGAAATCGCTGATTGTAACTTTCTGAAAGTGAAATTGGAAGCTTACATAAATAAAACACATACTTTGCAACCTTTTTTGTAACATACAAAAAACTTATTTAGAACATGAGTTGTGCTGTATGGTCAATTAGGGGAGCACTAGTACGATAACTGGCACACCTTAAAATTAATCACATTTTTGATCAGTTTTGAGACGCCCTCTACCACCGATTTCTATAACATCAAGCGCTTATCATAAATCAGACCCATTATCTCGACGCTTTAAAAGAAATGTTTTAAACTTCACGGATGTTGAATTCGAGTGGCATTAAACGTCATTTTAAACTGCTTGAATAATGTGATCCATTACATGGCTCAATATTGTGACCAGGGATCAGGGTATGATAGCACACGCATAGCACAAAAATATGATTTGCTGTGTGCTTTCAGACTTCTAGTAGAAGTACAAGAGCACATATAAAGCACGCATATAGTTTAGGCTCACACACATTGCATCTGTAAAGCAGGCACCACACGAACAAAAATATCGTCAATTCTCAAAATTATTGATGATAATATTGATGCAAATATTGATGCACATACTGACGAAAAATCAAAAAGTTAGATTTCGAGTTCCAATATTTCCACTCATTTTCCTCTTCTTTTTGACAACAGCAGTAGCCTGATCCTTGGCATCTTTTGACTGGAAAGTTGTTATTTGTCTCAGAATAATAATTATTCATAGCCTATAACAAATTTAGTGAGGACCTGCCCTGCATTGATGTTCCAGCAAAAATATTTTTGAAAGTATTGACGTCAACATATTGATAGAAATAAACTCTCGGCATGCCTCGTTGGATAAACTACGCCTGGTGCTGAAAAAAATCTTCTTTTTGCAACTTGCTGCATAAATAGCTATTTTAGCACTCAAGTGTAGCTTTTCGACACTGTTTTGAATAACATGATGGCCTACTTTTCCTAACTAACATACTAAAATAACAGTTTTGAAAAGTACTACTTTTCAGCACTCAATGCACAATAGCTATTTATGCAAAAAGTTGCAAAAATATTTTTTTTCAGCATGAGTCTTAGAATAAAGGCTTGCCGTGTTGGATAATTACAACTTGAACTGAAAAAATCGAATTTTGCATCGAGTTTCTTAAAGAACTTTTTGCACTCGATAGAGTGTTGAAAAGTAAAGCTTTTCGACACTGGTTTCTTAAATGTAGTACTTTTCGTAATAGTATTTTAGTTTGGAAAAGCAGACCAATTATGTTAATCAAAACAGTGTCGAAAAGTGGGTGCCAAAAATTGTTGTATGCAACTCGTTACAAAAAGAAGATTTGTTCAGCACTCGTCGATTATCCAACGAGGCTTGCTGGCACATGCACATTTTGATACTATTCTCAAATGAAAGAGGAGCACCAAAAATTTTCGTTTGGTGCAGTGATACTGATTTTTTTTTTTTTTTAAACTCTTTATTTGTTCCAAATTCAAAATAAATTACATTTCATTTTAACCAGTTACTGCAGTAACGTACCAGCCTTAATTGTTATGATATATATCTAAGTGTTTTTACATTGTTCATGTCTTGGCAATTCAGTATTTTAAACAGGTTTTTTAACCTGCATGTCAGTATAACAATTGATATCTTAAAACTAAAAACTAAAACTAAATCTTATCTAAGTATAAAGGGAATTAATCGTTGCAATTGAGGATTGCAACGATTTTTGCCTGAAATTATTAATTATTTTGTTGGACATTTGTGCTAAAGTCTCAACATTCGAAATTCTATGTACTTCGGTTGTACTGTACCAGGGAGGCAACTTCAAAATCATTTTCAGAATTTTGTTCTGAATCCTTTGAAGTGCTTTTTTCCTGGTAGTGCAGCAACTAGACCATATTGGTACAGCGTAAAGCATGGCCGGTCTAAAAACTTGTTTAAATATTAGAAGTTTATTCGTCAGGCAAAGTTTGGATTTCCTGTTTATAAGAGGATACAAACATTTAATATATTTGTTACATTTGGCTTGAATGCCCTCAATGTGATCTTTAAAAGTTAATTTTTGGTCAAGTATTAATCCAAGATATTTCACTTGGTTTGACCAGGAAATTGGAACTCCGTTCATAGTGACTATGTGACTACTACTAGGTTTCAAAAACGAAGCTCTAGGCTTATGTGGAAATATTATAAGTTGAGTTTTGGAAGCGTTGGGAGAAATCTTCCATTTTTGTAAATAAGAAGAGAAAATATCTAAACTTTTCTGCAGTCTGCTGCAAATAACACGAAGACTTCTTCCTTTAGCGGAAATGCCTGTGTCATCAGCGAACAAAGATTTGTGGCAACCCTGAGGCAAATCAGGGAGGTCCGAAGTGAAAATGTTATACAATATAGGCCCAAGAATGCTACCCTGAGGAACTCCTGCCCTAACAGGAAGTCGATTAGATTTGGAATTTTGATAATTTACTTGAAGAGTTCTGTCAGTTAAATAATTTTGAACTAATTTCATAATATAAAGTGGAAAATTAAACTTTTTCAATTTAGCAATCAAACCTTCATGCCAAACACTGTCGAATGCTTTTTCTATGTCTAGAAGAGCAACTCCAGTTGAGTGGCCTTCAGATTTGTTTGAACGAATTAAATTGTTAACTCTTAAGAGTTGATGAGTAGTTGAATGCCCATGGCGAAATCCAAACTGCTCATCTGCAAAAATTGAGTTCGTATTGACGTGAAGCATCATTCTATTCAAAATTATCTTTTCAAAAAGTTTACTTATTGAAGAAAGCAAACTTATTGGACGATAGCTAGAAGCTTCAGCTGGATTTTTATCCGGCTTCAAAATTGGAACAACTTTTGCATTTTTCCATTTATCAGGAAAGTATGCCAAATGGAAACATCTGTTAAATAATTTTACCAAGAAAGACAAGGTACTCTCTGGGAGTTTTTTGATGAGGATATAGAAAATTCCATCATCACCTGGAGCTTTCATATTTTGAAATTTTTTAGTTATAGACCTTACTTCGTCCAAATCAGTCCCCCAGGAATCATCAAAAATATTTTCCCGAAAGAAAATATTCAGATAATCTCGAGCAACCTGATTCTCAATAGGACTAGTAAGACCCAAACTGAAATTATGGGAACTCTCGAATTGCTTAGCAAGTTTCTGAGCTTTTTCCAAATTTGTGATCAAAATTTTACCACCTTCTTTAAGCGCTGGAATAGGCTTTTGAGGTTTTTTCAAAATTTTTGTGAGTTTCCAAAAGGGTTTGGAACTCGGGTCTAATTTAGAAATATTATTTTCAAAAGTTTTGTTCCTCAGGGCAGAGAATCGCTTTTTAATTTGTTTTTGCAAATCCCGCCAGATCACTTTCATGGCAGGATCGCGTGTTCTTTGATATTGTCTCCTACGGACATTTTTAAGACGGATCAAGAGCTGAAGATCATCGTCTATTATAATTGAATCGAATTTAACCTCGCATTTTGGTACTGAGGCAGCTCTTGCTTCAACTATAGAAGTAGTCAGAGATTCAAGAGCATAATTAATTTCATCTTTGGTTTGCAAAGGAATGTTTGGATCGAAGTTATATTCCATAAATGTTCGATACTGCTCCCAATCAGCTCTATGGTAATTGAAAGTAGAGCTGTTGGGATTACAAATTATTTCTTGGGATATTTCAAAAGTTACTGGAAGGTGATCAGAACCGAAGTCAGCATGGGTAACCAATTGGCTACAAAGTTGACATGAATCAGTTAAGACCAAATCAATAGTGGAGGGATTTCTTGCAGAAGAAAAGCATGTTGGGCTGTTTGGATATTGAATAGTGTAATAACCTGCAGAACAATCATCAAACAGAATATTACCATTGGAATTGCTTTGAGCATTATTCCATGAGCGGTGTTTTGCATTAAAATCACCAATAATGAAGAATTTAGACCTATGACGGGTAAGTTTCTGGAGGTCACCCTTGAGAAAATTCTTTTGCTGGCCTACGCATTGGAATGGCAAATAGGCAGCTATAAACGTAAGTTGTCCAAATTTTGTTTCAACAGAAACCCCCAAAGTTTCAAAAACTTTGGTTTCAAATGAAGAAAGAATTTTATGTTTGATTCGTCTATGAATAATGATGGCAACGCCACCACAGGGTCCATCAAGACGATCATTTCTATAAATCAAGTAATTTGCGTCCTTCTTAACCTTATGGGCAGGTTTAAGGAACGTTTCAGTTATAACGGCAGTATGCACGTTATGAACTCTTAAAAAGTTAAATAGCTCGTCTTCATTATCTTTAAGAGATCGAGCATTCCAATTTACAATATTTAATGCTTTAAGATCCATTACTGAATTTTAAAGTCATGACAATATTATTTGCAAATTTTACTCCAGTTTGAATAGCATCAAACATGGAGTTAGATTTAAGCATATCAGAAATCATGTCAATTAATGAATTCTGTAAAAATTCCATTTTGGGGGCAGTAATGCTTCCTAAGTCAAAATTGTCAAAATTTCCATTAGAACGTTGGTTAGTATTTTGATTTCTACCCGCTGCAATAGCAGCATAGGTAGCTCCATTAACTCGCTGAACATTGTTAGCAGCGAGGGGAGTAGGTACAGATGAAACATTTGAAGCAGAGGAGATATTTGTACCTACGGGTACGAATGTAGAATTTGTTCCTCGCTGACCGTTGTTAACAGCAGAGGAATTTGTACCTGGTCGGAAACGTGGAGCGTTTCCTACCTGACGGTTAGAACGAGATTGTAGGATCGCTTTGCGAGTCTAACATTCCCAAAAATTGGATTTGTGGTTTTCACCACAATTTGAACATTTAAATTTCTTAGGATCTTCCTTCACAGGACAGTCGTCCTTTGCGTGAGAGGAATCACCACAATTCATGCATTTAGCTGGCATGTAGCAATTTTTAGTTCCGTGACCCCATCCCTGGCACTTACGGCACTGGGTGAGGTTTTGGAAATTTCCTCCAGTCTTCCTGAAGTGTTCCCACTTCACTCGGACATGGAGCATAAGGCTAGCTTTTTCTAAGGCCTTAAGGTTGTTTAGTTCACTAGACTTGAAGTGAACTAAATAAAAATCATTAGAGATCCCGTTGCGCGAATCGCCAGGACGGGATTTCATTTTCATTTTGATTACTTGGAGTGGCACAACTCCAAGTAATTTTGTCAGTTCATCTTTGATCTGATCCAGGGATTCACCACTGGGCAGTCCTTTCATGACAACCTTGAACACACGTTCAGTTTTGGTGTCGTAAGTAAAAAATTTGTGCTTCTTCTCAGTAAGATACTTGAGAAGACATTTAAATCCGTCCAAGGTTTCAGCCAATACACGGCATTCACCCCGACGTCCAATTTGTAGTGAAAACTTAACTTTCACGAAATTCAAAAGTTCCATGCGAAGAGCATGGAAATCGGTAGTGGTTATCACAATAGGGGGAATCTTTTCCTTCTTGGCATTAAGCCGGGAAAGTTTACTAGAATTTTTCTTGGATGATGGATCATTCTCATCATCCGTGAGCAAATCAAATTGATTACTCAAATTAATTTCATCAGAAGGGGGGTCAAGAGTTTGCCCCTTTCTTTTGCGTTTAGGCGCCATGGCGGCAGTAAATTTTTATCCAAATCGACTTCCAAGCAGATTACTATAAGAATCTGAAGGATCGAAGAGGAATTTTCCAAATCGATATCCAAGAAGGATTAGTGATACTGATTTGTTTTTTAATAATGTGTTACGACCATTGCAATAATCATTATTGTATCGTCCAAAAGCACAAATCAAATCGGATATAACCATGAAATGTATGTTGTTATGTGATATTCAATCAAAATGAAAATCAATGAAAATCAATAATTGTGTTATTGGAAAAATATTATGTGCGTTCCTAATAGAAACTATGTGAAAACTTTTTTCAGTGTAGGGCTTGTTGAATTGAATGTGTCATTACAGATTTCATTAGACATTATGTCAGAAAAGCATTTATGAAGTAAACATAAATATTCACTTTTGTCGGTGTATTTAAAAAAAAGTAGGTATCCTTCAGTTATATTAGATTGCATTGTTTATTTTATTTTCACGCAGGCAAATCATATCACATTCGACGCATTTAACCTCAACTAATAACTCAATCTCACCAAAACATTGCATAGTGCAAAATTCGGCAAAAATAGATAAAAAAAAGGTCTACTCCTGGATTTACGCAGCATACAACATGATATGGCCGTTTTCCGATTTCCCTATTATCAGACCTAAGACTAAACAATTTCGAATGTTTTTCATAACTCAAACGCGTATAATTTGCATACTACGATTTCATTATTATCGATCCTAAAACTAAACAATTTCGTGTGTTTTCGAAACACTATACGCGCTTGTGTTTGTTAGCAACCCTAATACAATTTGTATGGTTTTTTGCTTAACGACGTGTTCGGGTATCATTCAAACCATCTATTGAATAGTTCTATAATTTGGGTTATCGTTCGTCTATCGTATTATGTCATTTTGTGTTTTTTTTTTTTGGGTTTTTGTCATTTTGTTCAAGGGAACCCCTCGCTCAAAGGGCTTGAAGTTTGTTTGGGGAAAATCAACAAAATGTATGGAGAACGGGCCCTTTCACATTCGCGGCTCTAGGTGACGCTGTAGTTGGTCAATTTTCTTTGTGTACAATATGTAGATCTTTTGGAGTATTGAGAACATCTTGGCTGAAGACTGGATGTGAATGCGAGCTAACCCCGAAAAGTTATTAGCGTTTCAAATGAACGCCACCTGCCTTACTTCTGGGGAGGGCCCCACCTGCTTTTTGTGGTTTTTATTTTTACGAACAGGCATACGAATAGCGATGTTTGCATGGGTATAACTTTTTTGTTTCACCATGAAATTGGCTGAAATTTTCAGTGAGTAGAAAAATGTTCAAAATTATGGTCTACTGAAAATTGGAACAGATTGGCCAAGTGGTTCCAGTTTATTCCGGGTTTTCCGAGAGGCCATCGGGAGAAAAGGTACCAGTCGTCTATAACAAGGTGATGCTGGAAATCCACAGTAACAGGCATATATGGGTAGTGCTGACTAAGATTTTAACAAAACCAACCCACAACCTGCTTCTAAATACTGAGTGTCAACCGGAAGGCCATCTGGTGACCCGGATCAACCTTAATCTTGATTATTATGTATTTTTGATCAAAGCAGACATTGATTTTAACCTGCAACTATATGGAATGTAGTAAAATGATGATTTTTGATATATTAGCTCGTCATTGGCTCCAAGTTGTCCTCGGATGACCTACCAGAAGATCTGAAACAACCGTAAGATTGATTTCTCCGTAAATTTGATCAAAATACGCCTTGATTTTTCTGTGCCACTTTTCTAAACGTAGTAAAATTGTTGTTTTTGATATATTAGCTGGTCATTGGCTCTGAGTGGTCATCAGATGGTCTGTTCAAACATTTGGAGTCTTAGACTGAAGCCTATCTGGAGGTGGCAGACTCAATTTCTGGAGCGGTCTAGAAAATGTGGAACCCTATACTTACCACAAGATTTTAGCTGTTTTGAAAAGTTAAAATTCAATTACAAGGTAAATGAGATGCATGTTGTAGCATGAGTTTGTTTAAAAATTATATCAGTGTATTAGACTCACTAGCTTGTTGATTCTCTTGAGCAACTATGGGAAAGAAAGAGTTAATACTAAATAGACAGTTTTTAGCCACTGGAAGACAGTTGAAAGTTACACATAAGATCTGGTATTTCAAATAGATTTTTTTATGTTCATAAGTTCGTGGTAGCACTACCGATGAAGCTTGATTTGTTCATTGATTTCTCACCTTTTAAATTAACTTAATTGATTTTTGGTTATATACTTCAACATAAGCGAAAACTATCTTAAGATATTAACAAACTGTATAAAGATTCGCTTTTAATATTTTTTTTAAATTGTAATCCAATCGATGTTATTCATCTACCAAATTGTCAATCTCAACTTATTTTGCTCATTTTTGAGTAACTTCTCTTTAGATGAGGAGATCCTGATCAAATGTTAGCAGTTTAGAAATAGCTTGCACCTAGCGCATTAATTTTTTTAACATGTTCACATAAGGTTCGTGCAAGTTTGTTAATGTTACGCGTTTTAACTACGAAAAACACACGTTATTGTTTGGTTTAAATCTCTGATCCGAGGCAAAACGCGAATTTCCCGTTTCAACCTAGTCTAGCCTCGTTTATGAGACCTAGCGCAATCGATTTCCTGGTTATTTTTACAAGGTATTAGCATAGAGGTAACTCTAAGACCAGTAGGACTCGAAGAAACGTGTCCACCGGTTGGAGTTCTGCTTTGTTCACGTTCACCGTTTTCGTTGCGAGAAATTCAATCAAGGGTATCTTTTGCTGAATTTTTCCCACTGTGCAATGTTTTGTTGAGATTTAGTTATATTAGTTCAGGGTCCAAGCGTTTCACGTTTCTATGTGATATGATTTATCTGCCTGATTTAAGTAAACAATGCCATTCAAAATGCCTGAAGGAACAGTGGTTTTCAGCAAGTTGGGTATAATGGGTTAAATTTTACGGTTCGGCATAGTCCATTTTGAGATATGACAGGATCATGTTGCTTCTCACAGCCGTTGGGTGACCACCTCCTGTTAAAGATCAAGCAAGACTTGAATTATGAACTTCTCGCAACATGCTCTATTGCAGTTTTCAAAGGGAAGTAGTAAGCCGAAAATATATGCTATGATTTTTCTAAAAATATTTGAAAATAAAAAAATAAATCATTCAGAAGTCCATGGAAATGGCTTCCCGTTAAAATTCAAATTAACGCCATTTCGGTCCTGATTTTACCATTTTCCAGTATTCAAAATGTTATTGGAGTTGATATAAAATGTTGATTTCATGTTGGTTCCTGTCAGTAGTAGTATTTTCAACGAAGATTTGACTCCCAAATGAGTCATTATTTGCATCTACGATTGATAACTTTAAAAATGATGTTTGTTCAGGAAAGAACAACAGTCAATTGTATTAGTTGCAGAACTCTAACAACAAGAATAACTTATTTTAGTTTTTAACCTACGTAGAGAATACACGAGCAAAAACAAAATCAATTAACACTCACAATAAATTATATCCGATATATTGTTGTTTAATTTGGAAGCCAGATAAGACTTATTTCTTAAGCATCCGTTACTTCCGAAATTGTAATAAAATAATCGTCAAAAATAAATAAAATAATATTGTTACTTAATTTGAAATATGCATATATTTATACCAAATAAGGGTAAGGACCATATTATTGGACCCATACATTAATTTCGAAGGAGAACATTTTTTTTTAATTTTTCACTAGCAATCTTTTTGATCCATTTGGATTGTTCAAATGATGCATTGCTCTAAGAAAAAATTAAGAACAGTAAATTTTTATCGATGGGCCCAAACTGTAGATCAATAGGTCAACATTAGAGTTATTTACCCTACGATGATTTATTCATAACAGTTTAGTTCAGTTCATTTTATATTTGGAAATAGAATATAATGTAATTTTCTCGTACACTGTTATTATTTTTGCGTATACTACAACAAATTGCACCTCAATCAGTATTCGATTAATATTGGTGATGTTAATTTTATCCTGTCTAATTCATTCTACATAGTCCTATTTTTTATTCAATCCTGAACGACGGCTCCCTGAAATTCCTTTCTATCAAACTGTACAAAATATACACACATACACATCAGCGTCAGTAAATTATTTCCACTTTCCTCCTCCTCCCAACAACCAATAAGTACGATGTTTATAGAGCGGTTGAGGAAATTGGAAATTCACCAATTCCATCCTATTTGTGAGGGAATCAAGTTTTCCGAAACACAATTTCTTGGCCATTTATGTCACATTTTAGAGCAAAACTGTTACGCAGAACTCTAACGCCGACCCCCACAGATGAGGTACACTGACTGGTTAACACATTTCAATAGTGTCAACACTTCAGTGCTTCATTACTGCATTCGTTCGTTCGTTACGTTCTGGTTCTTTACTTGTTCTCCTAGACATTCTGCTTCTTTACATTTCGTCTTTCCGTTTTTCTTTCCTTGTTACATTTCAAAAAGCCTATCTCTTTCTCTCTCTCTCTCTCTATCTATTTGTCTCTTTGGTTCACACCCAATACTTGTTCATTTAGTTTTTCGATTGTTGGTTCATTTATGTTCACTAGAATTTTCCTAGTTTCTAGTTCCTAGTTTCGCTTACGTTCGAACAGATAGGATTTTAAAGTTTTTCGTTAATCTAGTTGACAAAGTACGACAAAAGTCACTGTATAGGAGCTCGAGTTTTAAGATGTGCGATCCGCGTCTTAGCCAATGGGTTCGTTCAATCAAGGCAGCATTCATCATTGACTGTACTGTTTTACTTTGAGACGGCATTCTTTCAAAGGGCACATGGTGCAAATCTGGAGCAAGGCAAGTCAAATAAAAAAAAATATATTTAAAGGCTTTGGGACCAAACTTCGGAAGATATTCAGGGAAATTCCGGGATATGTCTTACAACAGCAAAAAAGAACCAGTATTCCGCAATAATTTTATGAAAGGGAAGTGACGGCTTAGGCACATCTTTACCTATTATCGTCCCAGGGGGGAAATAAATCTTAGAGTGTAGTTTTTTTTTTTCAAATCGATGCTCTGGAATATTAAGCAGTTTTATGCGAAAAATCAGTGCTCAAGGACTTTATTGACACCAGATTGAAAAATAAGCAAATACTCAAACGCTGCCGCTGAAATACCAATATGAGTTTTTTTTATCTAGGTAAATGGATAAAGGAATCTTTTTCCAATAATTTCATTTGACACATAATAGAACAGCACTTGATTTGAGCCTATCGTACCCCAAATTTCATGATTGATCTGAACATTTTCGAATTAAGTGATTTTTTTCAGACATGGACATGGCAGACATGCAAAATATGCTCGCTTTATTTTCGGTGTTTAAACTAGTATAAACTACTTCCTGAATTTGTTAGACAGCATAAACATTATTCATCAAAATGGAGTTAAAATCCACTGTTACAGTGCCTTCCCGTTTTTGGTAACACATAATTTTTGACTTCTTTGCTTTCTAGAAACTCCTTCGAACACTTTATTCTATTTGTGATTTCTTTAGAACATTCTTTGAGGAGCAAATTGAAGGTCAAATAACCTCATCCATGTTGCTAAAACCAGTAAGAGACTGTATTTTAATCATGGCGTTTATTGACTATTGAAAGCATAATTGGTAACTTCTACTAAAATTTACTGGCTAAGTTGATTATTAATAGTGTTTAAATAAAAATGCTTGGGGAAAAAATGAGCGCCAAAACACGTACTTATGCATGTGACTTTTTATATTTATTTCATATACAGTACTGGCAATTGTAAAGTAATCAGTGTTTACTCCGCTGTCGACAGAAGCAGGCCACCCTTGATGTTTGTCTCACGATAGTCTGTTTACTCAGAAGAGCCGATGGTGTAGTGGTAAGCGTGATTATCTCTCACCCCAGCAGGCCTTGGTTCAATCCCAGTCGGCGCCGCCGGGATTTTGTGAGGCATAACATCTCTGATCACGGGGGAAGTAATGCCGTTGGTCCCCGGTTCATGAGTTGATGGGCCGATAAGTAGGGTCCAGGTGTGGGAGCTGCCTGCCTCCCTGCTGTCGGTAGCATTGGTGCTCAGCACAGAAAACAAGAACGACGGAAAAACAATTCAAGAAAAAAAATAGTCTGTTTACTCGACAGCAACTATGTACAATGGTCCCAAAACCGTATTTAAGTATACAAAAATGTTTGCGCCCAAACCGTCAGTTTTAGGCGAAAGTTTCTTCATATTTTTTGGCCGATCTTTTTGTGTTAGTGAAATAAGGGGGTCTATAAAGTTGGTGATTTGAAAATACACACTTTTTTTTTATTATTTTAGATAGACTAATGCTGTGTTCTAAAATGTTGTAGAACAATCAATTTAAAGCAACTTTGCAGCGAACATCAAATTTTTATCTCTTATGGTTCATGAGAAATTATAATTTTAAACAAGTAGGCTAAGGTGGCCCATAAAAATCAGTTTTCTTCGAATATCTTTTCATACGTTCATTTCTCGTATTCTCGTAAACATTGTTGAAGTCACTTTTAGTCACTTTTGATGACGCATATTTTTGCTCAAGAAACTAGGTTGCTTTCTTTTTTGATTAGAAAGTTAGAGGCCTTTTTTATTCGAAAAAATTACACTTTTCGATTTTTAATATCTATAAATGGAGCAACCAATTTTCCAATCTTTTTCATTTTTGGTCAAAGAACTGCGAAGCATTAAATAAAATTTAAAAAAAAAAGTCATATTTTTCAGCACAACTAGCCATAAATTTTCAAATAAAAGATTTAACAACTTAGTTGCTTCAACAAACATATACATCATCAAAAGTTCTAAAAGTGTCTACAATTTTGTTTGAACCAGAAATGAACGTATGAAAAGATATTCAAAGAAAACAATTTTTATAGCGACCACCCTAACCTGCTTGCTTAAAAAAAAATATCTCATGTACCATAAGAAAAATAAATTTGGGGTCTTGAGCAAAGTTTCTTTGAATTGATTGTTCTAGAAGTTTTTAGAAAATTGCATTGGTTTATCTCAAATAATAAAAAAAAAAAAATTCAATTCACCAATTTTATAGACCAACCTAATTTCACTAACATAAAAAGATCGACCAAGAATATGATGAAACTTTCCCCAAGGCACAATGTACCTAAAAACGATAGTTTGGACGCATATATTTTTGTCTTCCTAAACACGGCTTTGGGACCATTGTGCAATGTGTGGTTCTCCTTTCATCAGCAGTTCTTTCGGTCGATCCGTCGACTTTGGAAAGCAACCGTTTTGTGGTGAATGTGTGAATGACCACGTTTAGCGTCCATTACTGCAATGGAAGCGCTTTGCCCTCCGTTGGCGATACTGCCATACAATGAAACCACTGGAAGTGGATCCCGTCCAGATGGAGGAGGCTTTTTGGATAGCGGAAGATAAACTGTTTATTGTGTTGTACCTTTTGGCAATAGTTTTACGATGCTTTGCATGATGAACAAGAAACAAACATCTGTAAAGTTAATTCTATTGAGCCTTATCAAATGAATTAATATTAAAAAAAAAAACAAAAAAAATAAAAACAACATTTTTATTATCCAAAAAACTAAAGTTTGATAATTTTTCAGAATGTGTGTCAAAAACTCTGAATTATTAGCAATTGGTGAAACAAATATTCAAGGTTTATTAGTGCAGTGTTGAGTTTGATTGGGAGAAAATTTAGTAAAAAAAAAATCACAAAATTACCCTATTTTCTTGTAAACGGAAAATAAAATCTACACACTTAGAAAAAAACATATAAATTTATGTGCTCTGAGAGTGACATATACGAGCGTCAATTTTGACATAAATTTGAGTCATAACAGACGCGAATATAGCTCATTCAAACGTACTTTTCGTCGAGCAACGAACTTTTCAGTCTCGGAGCACTTAATATTACATGACATGTTTGTTTACGTCTCATCTTTTATGTCAACGATGGATTCCGTCACGTGTAAAATTGGTTATATAATATATTTTATTTAACAAGAAATGATTTACCTGGAGCATTTTTTGACACTTTACACAGTGTTGAAGAAATAGTTTATTAAAACTACGATTAAATTAGTACCATAATTGATATAAAGATAGCGTTGTTGGAAATTTTTTTTTCTATTTTCATGCAAAATATTTCAAATTCCGTGTGGTTAAGCATGACATAGATGGTTGTGATAGGAAATGCCGAAAATGCCGAGTTTTAGGCAAGGGGGTGCTGTGGCTGTCAAATCCAATATATAACCCATGTACCTTTCATTTTCAGAGTTGGTTGGAAATGCTATCGAACATGAAGCTTTAGTGTGAAAATTTATTAGCTAGAGAATGGTCTGAAGAGGGGAGGATGATAGTTCCACTAGAGTACGGCAGTATGAAAATTGAATAGTGATAATTTAATTCAGTGTATTTCTTCAAATCTACAGGCAAAACAGTACGCGTTTGACTTGCTCATATACTGTCTGCGGCTATGGAATAGTTCTAGCGACGTTTCATCCTATCTAAAGCCCCATGTTGCTGAAGGCATTTTCAGTCGATGGTGTATTATAATCCAATTCTTCTTTACCCAACTATTGCGTTGCCTCTCTCGTCATGACCAACGTAGTCACCTCAATGCCACCCTAATGCTTTCTCTCTGAGATGACTACGTTGGTGCTTTCGGAAACATGGGGCTTTAGGTAGTGATGAAACGTCGCTAGAACTATTCCAAACCGCAGTCAGTATATAAGTCTCAAGTTTCCTCATCCATTAATGTGTGAGTTAGATAAAGAAGTGTGCGTTTGACTAGTACAGTCGCATGGCCTTTCGCTCATTTTCAACTTCTATTAAATTGTCATATTGCCGTATTCTAGGGGAACTATCAACTATCAACCTACCCTCTTCAGACGTTTCTCTAGCTAATAAATTATCACATATTCAATAACATTTCCAACCAACTCTGAAACTCGTAAATTTCACGTATGAAGAAACATAAAAAACACTATGAAAATGTACTTTACATTGATTTTGGTACTTTCTGGTTGGTTTATCCTAACACTGATACAGTTAACAGTAGTTGAAATTATCATTTTCGTGCGTTTAGTTGATAAATCCTTGATATAGCAATTTTAGAGGTATGTAACCAAGTAACAATTTTGGTTTTATTAGGGTTCTGTAGACCACGCTTGAAAACCTCCATAAAAATTGCAATGTTACTTGGGATGTTTCCTGAGAAGTTTATTGCAATGCTATTGCGCTCCGTTTGAAGTTTTCATATTAATGATTAACCCCCTATAAGCGAGATAGAATATTATGTTTTCATTTTCTCAATATACATAGTTGGTCTCTTCATAAAAGTTATAGAAACCACTTGTAGAAGACACCAAATCCATACAGTGTATCTCAAAATTAATCGTACATCAGTACTTATATTTTAGAAAAACGGCTTTTAGACACAAGTTAGATAGATACGTCCTTGAATTTTTGGCAGCTGACACAGCCTACATTTATCAATTATTGGCTCAGTATTGGGCAAATTTGGTTGAGATTACAAAAAGTTAGAGCGCCTTTATCTAGAAAAAGCTTATTTTCTTGAAATAATATGAACATAAATCAATTAGTCGTAATAAAGAGCATTCATCTGCCACTAATTTTACTAAAATTCGTCCACTTGTTGAGTTCGAGCGTTGAAAATCGAGCATTTTACTAAAATTAATCTAACTTCATACAGGATCCTCCAATAAAGACCAACATTATAGCAATAAATCAAAAACATCTGTTCAATCCTCAGCAACGATTTAAAAAAATACGCCTATTTACCATTTTTGAAAAAAAAATCTTCTGGGTGTACGATCAATTTTAGTTTTGAAAATATTTTTCATTTTCTACAGAAAAAGGAATTTTTATCATTACTTTTGAATTTCTACTTTTACAGCTTTGACATGTTCTGAATAGTTATAGACAGATGGGAAATTTGATAAATTTGCCGAATACAGCATCCCCTCAAGTATCACACATTTGTCGTAGTAACTTGACTGTGACTAAGATGAGTACTAAAGCAGATACCTTAACCGGTTTGTGACAAGTGTGCTACTAGGGCAATATAATTTGAAATAAAAAATACTAGAAAGTTTGTGGATATGTTTTGAAATATTACATATTTGAAGCTCAACAAGGTGCAATGTTGCAAATTATCTCGCATGAATCTAAAAGTAGATTATATGTGATTCAACATCATGGTAAACTCGATAAACTGTAAGCGACTGTAAGGATTCATTGGTGAAAATACTGTATTAGTTTTAGTTAAAAACACGCTCTTTAAAACTGCATGCTCTTTTAATTTATATTGGCTTGCTCATGCTCCGCCAAAAGTAAACAAAATATGAACTAGGTGTCTTCTACAAAGTTTTATCAACTTATATGAAGACATCATGCATATCATTTACACACAAAATAGATATTTTGGGCCACCTTTACATGGAAATGGTCACCCTAATGAAAAAAATAAAAATATGGTCTAATATTTTGCGATAAGGAACAAAATTACCAATTTTAACGAAATTCTGCGAACCACTAAATCGTTTTGATAAAATTATAACGGAATTTAAAGGAAATAAACCAACCCACTCAAAGCTCTTCGTAAACGACCATTCAGTTTTTTTTAGAATCCAGCTTTTTGTCATGATGAGATAAGAAAAATATGTTTACCTGTAAACATCTAAGCAAAACACAGATTTTCTTTGTTCTTAGATAAATCAAAACGTGCAAAAGAAATTTGCAACACGAACGGGTAATACTATGCATCAGTTTCAAAAAGAGGTGTTTTACTAAAATGCTCAAGCTTCATACAGGGTCTGTCAGTCAAGCTCAAAATTATAATGATACATTTTCAATACGTGACTAACCAGCAGCCAAGATTTCAGAAAATTCTATGAATATCCGAAAAAGTTAAAAATCTGTGAATTCTATTTTTTTAGAGAATAAAAAACTTACGCAGGTATATACTTTTGACAGGTACTGTATATCAGAATCATAGATAACTACTGTGCGGTAACCGCAAACTTTTGATCGATAACTTGAATAACTATGTTATTAAGTTAAAGCATATCCTAAATGTTTCAACTAAACTTTCACAAACCTAGCTCGATGGCTATAAAATAAAGGTTTTGCTTCCAGTTTCAGCTTCCAGTTTTCATTTCAAAATTTGGCCGACCCAATTCTGAGAAAGTGTGAATTTTGAAAAAATGTTATAACCTTAAGAGAAGTTTTTGCACACAAAAATTGTCAAATATATTAAAAAAATATTACCTGAGAACTAAGTTTCAGTCAGTAATGAAATAAAATGTTCGTTTTTTAAATGTTGACCCCAAACTTATGATAGGGAGTGTGTACATTAACCATTGACACAACATGAAAAACCTGTCGAACACGTCACCTTCAGCAGTGCTTTGCTTTGTAACTGACTGCACAGACGAAAATCTGGCTCTTACTGGTTATGAAACATATATTCTTGTAAAGTTGATTTTCTTTTCTCGCACACTAGAAATCATAAAACATGAATTTTCAAAAGTAAGAGTTAGATTACACATGGAGAAAAATAAACGCAAGAGATTTACAGCTCTTATAATATTGCTGTTATTGTTAGAGTTGGGTTGTTTATGTAATGTGTGCTACAAGTCTTTCAGACGTCCAAGCACACCGAGTTGTTTACTCTTCTGTGCTGTGTGTGGCTCTGTATCCCTCAAAACATGAAATGCCTTGCTTCAGAAAGTGTTTCAAATATCAAGAGTGAGACTCTTATCACCCAAATTCATTGATCTTTGAAAGAATGCATCGTCATATCTCCTTTAAAAAAAATCTTTAAACAGCTAGCAGTACTCTGAAACCATCAGAGTGAATCTAAAACCAGCCTAACGCACGTCTTCAAACTCACTCGCACCAAGCAGTCTCTAGTAGTAGCTTCATTTGTATTGAGTTTCGTTAACGTTTAGTTTTCTGATGCGATTTTCCAAAGTTACTTTCCTTAAACAAAAATCTAGAACCCTTCCTTTATATACGTAATCCATTATCCTTTAGTACAAGTGGGCTTGGTGGGCATATCAGAATAGACTAACGCAGCTGCTGCGATTTCTAGGGGATGCAGGGGATAGGAGGGATGATCGGTCAAGGGATAGGGATCGGTGGTAATGTTGGCGGAATGAATAACATGCAGCAGCAAACGCCACTACAACAGCAGCAACAGATGCGCCAACAACAGCAACCCATGATGCAACAGCAACAGCAAATGCAACAACCACAGCAACAGCAACAACCTACAACCACAGCCTCATCCGGTGGTGTCTTTTCTACAGCTAGCAACCTTCTGTCCGGAGCCGCCGGTGCCGCAACCGGTGGTCTGTTTGGCAAGAAGCCGGCCGCTCAGACCCAACAGCAGCAACCCGGTGGTGGTCCGATGAACCAACAGCCCCAGCAACAGTCATCCGGTCCATTTAGTAGTTTAGGTATGAACATGGGCATGGGAGGTGGCCAGCAGCAGCAGCAACAGCAACAGCAACAACAGCAGCAGCAGCAACCTGGCCAACCTGGTCAACCCGGCCAACCAGGCCAGCCTGGTCAACAACAAGGTGGACCCAACATAATGGGCAAAATTCAAGAGATGGCAGCTCCAGGCGGGGACATGCTGTCCAAAGGCAAAGAGCTACTATTTATGAAATTTGGTCTCGGTGGTAAATAACCCCAGGCATTTAGTTCACAACATTATAATTATAGTTATTATTATTGGAGCTGTAATGAACCTAGACTATACTGTACATTATTATTGCTATGAATTACTCTCAACATTCCGAATCCTAAAAACGAGAACACAATACGGGACGAACTTATTGTAGCAAAAAATCGTATCCGCAAATGAAAGGAACAAATAATAGGCTAGTAAGTTTAATGCAGATGAAAAAAAAAGATTAAGAAAATCGTTGACGAAAGCTTTTTGTTCATTCAAATGGAGGCAAGCAAAATTTTCAACTGTAAATACTACAAACGTAAGATTTATTTTGGTTTGAAAAAAAAATGTTAAAGTTCTAGCATTCTAGTGAACCAGAAACATGATCACGCACACGTATTTTTCGCGGCATTTTGACGAGAGTTAGGATTGATTTAGGTCAAAGTTAATTTCCTCAGATTAGCATTTATTTGTTCTTCATTTTGGGAAGGTTTGGCAAAATATTGTCCCTTCCAGAAAGTAACCGTAGTCGTTTCTATACAAAACTGTTTGAATATTGTTGTTTTTATTTTTATTGTACTTCGGTCTGGTTTGATAAATTGATACAAAGAGTAAAGGTTAAAATTATACAATGTTGTAGTTATTACCAGACATAAAAGACAAGTTCTAACATTAAGATGAGTGATCAAAAAACAAAGTGAATGAAAAGGTGATATTTACATTTAAAGCAAATCATTACCCATATCATTCCATATAAATATTATTATAAATATATCATATATATTTAAAAGATGAACAAAAAAAAATCATGCTTCAAAGTGCTGTTCAACATTTAGAGTTACATTTCACCGCAATCAATCCTAATCAACAATTCAACATTCACCACTCATCATTTCATGCTAGCGAATAAAAAAAAACAAAAAGTGAAACAACAACAAACAATATTGAATTGAATCGGCGCGTCTTTAGCACAACATTAACTATTACTACAAATATCTTTAACTAATAACAAAAAAAAAGACAAACAAAACTTACAGTAATCTTTATCGTTATTTTATTATTGACACCCAACTTGAATTATGAATCAAAGAGTAAATGAATATCAACTTGTCACAGTGTTATCATTTGTTACTATTTTTGTTCGTATATACAAACGTCGCTAAAGTGTTGTATTAAGAAGAAACTTAACAAAAACTAAAGTAAACATGTAGCTAAAAGAAAATTTAGTGTAATATATGCAGTCATAACAAAAGAACTCATTTCAATGCTCTAGCTATTGACTTGAAGTTACATTTAAGCATCGGGTTATTAAAAGTTAGCGGATCGACTAGGCGAACAAAGTAATATTGGCATGTAAATAGATAACAGAACTGGCACGAAGCTGCATGGAAACATAGCGAAAATCTTGTTGAAGCGAAAGTACTGGCCGTTGTTAGCTGGAATACATGGCCGGGAGCGGTGACAGAAGAGAACACAAAAATTTTCCAGGTGAAATGTTAAAGAAAAAGACGACCACAAATGTTTACCCACCATTATTAAATTGAGAATATTTATAGTTATTAATCAATCTTTAAAATTAAACAACAAAAAGAAGAAAAAAAGAAAAAATCACAAAAAAATATGACAACCAATTTCGCGACGTGTAAAAATTTTGAGAGTTAGTATGATGAAAATGGAGATGCTAAATAATAATACAACAATTGCAAAACAAAACAGAACTCGCAAACAATCTTGAACGCTTAGCGATTACAAAATCTACTAGAGTTCAGACACATACACAGTCGAAAATCAAACATATGACACAGGAACACGAATGATACATACACATATACAAAAGAAAAACTCACTTGGGGAAGGTGAAAGTCTTTCAATAATATTGTTTTGAAATCATCAAATCAAAATGATTTCATAACATTCCACTCTTCCTCTAGGAATCACTACATGATTAGCTCAAAATATTTAGTATCAGTAGACTGAACACATTCCATTGATTTCAATGCGTAAAGTGAAAGGCTTTCGCCATCTTCTGTTCGCACCACACATTGCATTTAAACAAAACACAACAAAACAACACTCACACAACTTCTAAACACGTTCCAAAACACGTGCACCGTTTGCTAAGATGAGGTGAGGTAATATCAAATTAAACGTAACCAGACACAAAGGAACACACATAGATGGCGCAGTGACTGGCAATCGTAAGTATTCTCTTTTATATCCAATTTTTTTTTCTGTCAAAGTGCATCTTTCTTTCCTATGAATGTTAAACAACTCTAACTCAGTTTCAATCATCCAATAAAACGCCACACAAGACTGCGCTCGCGCCTGAATGCGGCTTCTTGAAATTCACGCGCGCTCCGCGATAACCGCACCGTCATGTACGAGACCAAAGCCAGCAATGCTGCATTATTTCCATTTGTGTTTCTAAATCGCGTGAATCTGTTAGCAACACAAAAGCAAAATCCACCCCAACAGCAGCTACCCAACCTACCTACAAACCTACTTCCGCAGAAGAAAGGAACTCCTAATCGAAAATCTTACTCACAAATTGGACCATTTTCCCATACGTTTCTTTTAGGCCCCAACGACTGTAGGCTGGCGTAGTAGGCGTCGCAAAATTTACGCACGCTAATCGCTCATACACTCGTTCTCACACAGAAACAAAAACAGGACTGCCCGCACACTCACAAACCGAATTAGATGAGATAAAAACATAACAAAAACAAACGATAATCACGTAAGCTTATTTGTCATTAATCATTTTCACTCACCAGCAGTCGTCGCCAGTTTGATCGATACGTATCCGGTAAGTGAACCGCGTAGCTGGAAGGACGATGGACATAATCCGGAAATTAATCACTGATTTGAAAGTATTATATTGACAAAACCCATTCATTGGAACATAACTTCTCGCTTAGTTGATGTAAAATGGTTTATTAACGATTGTGTCTTCTTAATGTAAAAAATAAAAAGAAAAACTAATCTTTGAATTATTAACTGATTTGTTTAAGAGATATTTCTTAAGCGATAAATCTTTAATTAAACACCGCATATACATTCTCGTAAGACAAATATGCAGGGAGTGTAAGAATCCCGTGCACTTACATTTGCCGAATGTGTCGTTTATTTAGCGGGATTCTTAAAATTAGGAGTTCGATCAACTCACTTTGCAAATTTGTTAGAGATAAACCAGCCCTCAGCTCAAAATTTCATCAATTGAGAAAAAAGTCATTCAACAACGTCAATAATTAAAAAAATTAAAAGTAAATAAATAAAAATTAAAGAAACACCTCAACACTCCGAACACGATGCCTCCGGTAAAATGTGTAACGTCAAATTGGCAAACTTGGAAAAACCATTGCTCAGCAATTTGTCGATAGATTTTGAATAAATTTTTTAAATACCGTAAAACGGGGTAACATTGATAGTTTTTTAAAGTATATTCTAAATAATATTTACAGCAAAGAATGTTTTTCAAATTTTATATTTTTAAAACAAGTACTGAGGATCCAAGAGTCAGTTGGTCAGTAATATGTTTAAAGAAAATTAAAGCATTTGTACAATTTTTTTTAGTTTTGTGACCGAACTTCAGTTTTTTGATTTGTGGTTACTTTTATAATGCTCCATGAATGTAGAAAAATATGGTAATATTTGTGATGGCTATATCGGAAATACATTTCATAGGTGATGGTTTGAGTGCTTTTTCAAACAGGCGAAAAACACGAAAATTGTTTTTTAATATGTTTGTTAAATATGTAACACATACTATATAAAAACTATATACAATATCAACGGAAATACCCTAAGCTACAATATGGAACCAATGTTTCTAATTTGGAAAAAGCGCAACGAGTAAATTTAATCTTTACATTATACTATCAAAGTTACCCGCATTATCAAAGATACCCCGTTTTACGGTATGTATGATTCCGAATAAATTTTTAAAGTATGTCGTTTAAAATGGCGACAAAAGGTTTGAAATCCTTCAATAAATGGCTGAGTTATGATTTATCAAACATTGCAAGTTTGCCGTTACACATTTTACCGGATACATCGTCTTCAGAGTGTTCAGATACTTTTCGCTGAAGAGAGGAATCTTTGTTTAATTTTTTTATCGAGAGTTTGAGTAGCCTTACATTATTAAGATGGAAAGTGCCGGCGTATGTGGTGTAGTGGTAAGCGTGACTGCTTTATCACCCAAATGGGTCTAGGTTCAATCCCAGCTGAGGTCGGTGGGATTTTTCTGAGGCATAGAAATTTCTGGTCACGTCTTCCTTCGGAAAGAATGAAGAAGTAGAAGAAGAAGTAGATAGAGAGTGTTCATTCGTGTTCATTCCGTGAAGTGACTTATTCGTGAAAGCTTCTGAAAAGTGCGGTGCACAATGCATCCGCATCTGATCTGCTGCGGCAATGTGACAGCTAAATCTATTGTCTAACTGTCAGATTGTCCTCAACGGATCAAATCCGGATGCTTTGTGCGTGGCGCTTAACTCTTTACGCCGATGGGTAATCGTCAGTCTATGCGTGTACATGGCAGATTATTCCTTATTCGTTAACTCTAAATTAACCACTTCATTCGAGCAGTTAAAATGACGTTTACTACCATTCGAACTTCTAAATAAAACAATATTTTGAGATGTTTCTTCTATAATCACGAGAAAAGTAGACACAATTTGAACATTGTTCATAACATAAATAACAATTTATTGGTCCAGTTCAGTGACATCGCTTGACAAAGTGGTCCATTCTCATAGTTAAGCAAGCGAGTAAGCAAAGTGTAATCTGTGCGTAAAAATGTAATGTACGGATAAATTCGAGTTCATGCACAAATGAAAATTTGACAGGAGAGCTATTTTGGGTGCAATTATTTAGTCAACAACTAAGTAAGAAAATCAAATCTTATGGAACGAATTCGTATGAACTGATCATATATGAATATCTTATACAGAAGCAAGATTAATCAATTCAGTGACTGATTTCCCGATTCATCGTTCTTCGTGTCTATGCATCGTAAATGAAAGCTACTTTGAACCATACAAAACGATCCAAATGATTGACTATAGTTGGTCTATATGTGAACTTGAAATCTCGATATTGCTGTTAGTGGTCTATAAAAATGCTGTATGGTTCGATCGTAACAAATCTTGTCGAGTAAATCAATTCAAATGTGTGTTTTAAGTTTGAACGTTGGTAGTTTTATAAGTAAAACCAGAATTTTAAAATTTAAACAGAGTTATCAATTCTTTGAAACCCACTTGATCGAATGCTATCGGGTAATTCTACCGCATTGTGTAATGCGAGACATGGAATATAGAAATTGCTTAAAAAAAATCTAGATGTTTAAAAATCTAGTGAAAAAAATTCAGGATCCCTAACAGATGGATTTTCGACACCACGAACTGACAAAAAACAGTTAAAAATCCTCTTGAGACACAAGGGTTTTTTTGGTTCGGGGACTTAATTTTTATTACATTTTTTTTTTTTTGATTAATTTTACATTTTTAAGATTTAGATTTAGAATTAAGATTTCCAAGAAACTGTAACTAATTGGAATACTCAAGTCATAATTTAAAAAATTGCTTGTTTTATGAATTAAATCATCATATCATATCATCAATCTGTAGTTTTCATAGCTGTAGGGTTTGAAAGAGTTTTGAAAGATTTTTCAATTTAATTCATTTTCTAGAGAATTTTGACCAAGGAATTTGGATGAAATTTTAAAATTAATACCAACGACAGTTCCAAGAGAAACTTAACGAAAATTTCTACTGAATCCTGCGAATCATGCCATGGGAGTTGTGCCAACAATTTCAAAGGAATTCTGAGATGAGCTCCATGCAAATGCTAATTTGATTTTTAAGGTAATTCTGAGAAGAATTCCAGGTAAATTGTGGGAAGAACTTATGAACTTAGGCTGAAGTCCCTTAAAAAAAGATCCAAGAAGTCCAAGGCAGTCCTGAGTTGTATTTCAGGGTGGATCTGAGGAGGATTCCAGGTGAGCTTGAAGGAGGAATCAAATGGAATTCCAAAGTTCAGGGATTGATTTCAAAAGAATATTAAAGAAAATTTAAGTGAAGTTCAGGATAGTGCCAATATAGTATTTCCAAAAAAATCATTGTTAAAAGTTATTTCTTAGCAGAGTTCCAAGAAAATTTTGCAAAGAGCCCAAGATAATCGAGTTTAGATGATAGCTCCAAAAAAAAATCTGAAGATAGCCACAAGTGAATTCTGAGGAGAGTTCCAATGTAATTTAATAAGAGTTAAAAAGCAATTCCAAGGAAAATAGATAATACCGGAGATATATCCAGGGGGATTCACAGGAAAAATCCATTGAAATTTTAAGAGAGTGGAGAATGGAGTACCTGGAATTTTCTTAAGCGGAGCATTTTGAGAAGAATTCCAAGATATTTCTATTTAATAAGGGTATATCTTCCATTTAATTCCACTTAATTAATTTTGGTATCCATGACAGATACGTATTTCGACTATAATGTGCAGTCTTCATCAGTGTCATTCCCACTAAAGAACTTATCAAAATCTAACCCCCTTAAGTACTCATCCCCTAGGTAAAAAAGTCAAGATCATAGTTATAAAAATGAAACTACAATGTGTTGAATCGGAACCTACCTAACTAATAAAAACCAAAGATTTAAGTAAGCTAAAGGAGAAAAATCTATACAAATCTCTAATAAGGAAAATCCCCAAAGGCTTGGTAGCCATCATAATAATTAAATGGAAGATAAACCCTTTTGCTGTTTTATTTAGCATTCCGCTAACAACCCAATTTCATTACTTCATTATGATGGCTACCAAGCCTTTGGGGATTTTCCTTATTAGAGATTTGTATAGATTTTTCTCCTTTAGCTTACTTAAATCTTTGGTTTTTATTAGTTAGGTAGGTTCCGATTCAACACATTGTAGTTTCATTTTTATACCTATGATCTTGACTTTTTTACCTAGGGGATGAGTACTTAAGGGGGTTAGATTTTGATAAGTTCTTTAGTGGGAATGACACTGATGAAGACTGCACATTGTAGTCGAAATACGTATCTGTCATGGATACCAAAATTAATTAAGTGGAATTAAATGGAAGATAAACCCTTTTGCTGTTTTAAATTTGCAAGCATTTTCAGGATTTAAATCCAGAAGGACAGAAGCAAATCTAGAGGCTTTTGCAGAGTTCTAATGAATAAATAATAGAAGTAGACAGAAATTAGACCGCATTAACTCTCATTAACCCCCAACGTCTGATGCTCCAAATTGTTTAAACTGTCATAACTCGGTCATTTGTGAACAGATGTTTTATCTATCTCTAAAGAAAACGCAAACTCCTCAAGTTTTGATGAGTTTTTTTTTTATTCTGAAAATATTTTGGATTGCAATGGGGTAGTTTGGAGACCCATTGATGGTTTGAAAGCTAAGGCGACAACAGTCGTTTTCAAAACGTTTTCAAGAGTTGTTTTAAGAAGGTGTAGTTTCAGCAAATTTGTAATCTTATGAGTATTTGAAAAACTCAGTGCCGAGAAAATAACTAATGAATCAATCTTATAAATTTGTCGCACCTCTTAACGGCATCCCATTATGAAGAGCTTTGAGTGTGTTGGTTTTTTTTTTCCTTTTAATTCCGCTATAATTACTTATCTTTTGACAGATACGCGTATTTCGTCTACTACTTGCAGACTTCATCAGTGCCAAGTACTTGGACGAAACGGAATTAAAAGAAAATAAAACACACACAAAGCTCTTCATAACTAATGAATACCTAATTCTGACCTGATATCTAAGTTTGGTATTGACCAGCATGACATAGAGGTAAAATACCAAAGAATAATACAAAAAAAAAAATTCATGCAAAATACTTTGTAATTAACAAAAATTGATTTTTGGATACCAAAAGAATACCTGTGTGGTTTGCATTTGCATAATTTGGTATTGGAATGGTATTGTGGGTACATTTTTTTTTGTTTTATTTTTTTGTATTTTACGTCTTATTTCAGCCTCATCCATACCAATTTAAGGTATCGAGATATTCATTCCTGCTCGGATGTATCTTTTAAGCAAATACCACAATTCTGAATTATCTATTCAGCCCATTCAATCATAAAGCACCGGTTCAAAGTATGTTTCATTTACAATTCTACAAAAAAAATCATCATCCGGGATTAATAAAAAAAAACACCACATCAGAAAGCAACATACACTAATTGATTCACAAGAACAATCTTTTTCCTCTCTGAACAATATACCAAGTAGAACTGAAATTTGGGAACCAAATCGAACGGAACGAAACGGTATTATTTTTATTCATAGCCATCAGCTTTCTAAACCAAATCGACGAACTTAAAAAAAACATAAACTAGGTGTTGCTCGGCGGCAGTTATCGTCGAAATATTGGCCAAAAAGGAAGAAGAAATGAAAGAGCAGTGCAGCAACTGAATTAAACACCGTAGCGTGCTAGCATAATTGTACAACCTGTTAATGTTTGAAAATTATCTAGAACGCAAAACCAAGATTAGTACGAGAACAAGGATTTACCGTTTTTACCCTAAGTTTGAACTCTCGAATTAGTCGTTACTTTTCACTCTAGATGGAATCGAATGAAAGAAAACAATATATTTACTTCACCTCAACTTTCTAGTGACTTTTCAAATAACTAACTTCTAACTCTACACAGAAAAAACACTCGTAAACTACTAACATTTCTATCGAACACGCAATGTCTGTTAACAAAGTAAACAAAAAGAAAACTATTAATTAAAAAGAGATGCATTGATAGCGACAAATTGTAGGAAACGTAAACATGCGGGCAAGCAAGTTAATGAATGGTACGAGCAGCATAGTAAATCAATATTAAAGTAAATATTTATTGTTATATTGATGAAGGAAAAAAAAATGAGAAAATACAATTGAAATAAAATAAATTCAGTTCGGTGCCTTCTGAATGTTTGACGCGTGGAATTTACTTTTCGGTACTTTTCTCTTTGTCCTTCGCTTTTGTACACACACTGTTATATATTTTCCAAAAAACCAAATAAAAAACGACATAGTTACAGTTTGAATCTGACCTTCTCATCTACATGTTGCTAACGTCCTAATGCTGAACAGTGTTTCCGGTGATCATTCCACAGTTCGAATATCAAAGCCTTTATCTATGTATTGTGAATCGTGTTATTTATCGTAATGCTTAACAATATGTGGAACCACTTTCGTTATGTTTGCGTGCGTTCCTATTCCGAATCCCTATTTCCACAGATATGCGCGATTAGCAACCTGAATGGGATCGACGTCCTGTGGCGTCGCTTGTCTTAGTATCATTGGTTAAAGTTTTCTTTTCAACCGTGCTGGATCTTTTAGCTTCATCTTGTTGGAAATCGAATCTTATTTTACTGTTTCAAAAGTGAGAAATGAAAATACGATTACAACTCAAACCAGCAGATGACTTGACACGGCGCGAGATCGAAAGGTGGATGTAAATTTTACAATAAGCTAAATTCAAACGACGCAAAACAGTGTATAAAAAAGACAATTAGCGAGCTGAAATTGGAGATGCGTAGTACTTTGTACATTCAATGAGATAAACGTAGATATACAAATAAGAAAATATGAATAAAATAAAAGAAAAAATACGATACTATTCCAACAAACGCGCTTTTCATGCTTTTTTGTACATACATTACGACGAATGGTTCTTCGTTTCTGTTACCAAAACAAATGAGATAGCTATTATCGGAAAGAAGGAAGGAACCGAAGCTAAAAGCTGAGACTATCTTTATACACAGAACCAAGGAAAACAGCCCAAGTTATACAACACGACAACCGTTTCAAATTTGAATTTACGCAATAACGCCTCGAAACGCTTTTCTCTATTAGCCCTCAGTACAGGATAGCAGGAAACACACATCATAGATGAGAAATTTCCTCGATCACTTTAAATTTGGCTGAACTCTTCTCTTCGCGTGTTATTATGTCTTACCTTGTATCGAATGGTATAAACTCTGTCCAAAATCAAACCAAACAAAATTATTCCGTATTCATCTGTATAAAACGACAAGTCTAAGACAAGGAGAACAAATACAATAATTAATTATAATGATCAAACCAAACTTAACGGCAGCCAAATTCAAACCCTTCATCTCTCAATAATTAGTTTAGTAATGGATCGCAACTGAGACAAAAATTCTAGTGTAGCAGAAGCTGTCACGACACAACACTTGCAGAGGTGACATGATTGTTGAATACTTTATACTTTAATTATGAGAAGATAAAAAAAATGAAAGAAAATGTCACGAACCATGACGAAAGAAAAGTGTCTAACGACGATGAGAAAAAATTCTAATAAAGCGAAAATGAACAAAGTATCGAAAAAATTAAACAGAGTCTATCGTTTTCTTGTTTGCAGCAGCTTCGCCATTCACGTGGTAAACACATATCATAAACATGTTCATTCGATACGTCAGAATCAGACCAATACACACATTCAAACACGCAAAAATCCAGTTTCATCGTGCACTGACTTTGGTATTTCCCATATCCTGTCTCCAGTATCCTCCAATCCAACTTCCGTTACTGAAATCCACCAACGCTTGATCATTTTCCCTACTCTTCAACCCGTTTCGAGAAGCTGGCAGCCATTCGAGTCTCGCAAACACCACATAAAACACTAACATCACACGAACGGGTGCACAGCGAAAGAGGAAAAGGGAAATCAAAACCGAAAAGCAGATAATCGCTTGGTTCAAATCAGTTCCCTTAATTTCGGGAAGGTCACATAAAAGTGATGCGAGAACTCAATTCCGAGGTCATACAAAGAAAACCAAACCAAAAACAGTAATATGAAAAAGCAAAACAAAAACCAACAAACACACAGGAAAAAAAAAACACAAAATGCTACAACAACAAACAGAGAGAAAAAATACAAGAACAAACAATAAAACAGGCGGAAACTGACAGAAGAAATACATCTTTGTAACGATAATAATTAAGGAGAAAAAAAAACATTACAAGCAGAGAAATACAATAAAATCGTGAATGTAAATGAAACCAAAATATCCACGGCAACGTTGGATCCTTTCGTTTCCATTTCGTTACAGAGAACATATCACCTCAAAACAGCAAACAGCACACTCTCACGGCAGTCAAACTCACGTACCTAAACTCCTACGTTACTTGGATAAACTTATCAAACAACTCATGATACCTTCACTCCAAATCACTCATAGTAAGTAGGTCCAACATTCAATCCCAAAAGAACACAAAATAGTAGCCCGACGCTTACATTTTAAAATAATTGCAATCTACCGACCATGATCGAGTGCATCTCAACCATTGTGGTGCGATTCATTAATGGGTCTCGAGCTGGTCTCCGTCTTTTTGGCCCAACTGTTTTTACAACACTTACCGTCGTACGTGACTTCTTTTGATTCTAGCGGTTGCTCTAGACTTTTCCAAAATCTTCGTAAGTAATTTAATGTCAAATGCATAATGAAAATTACAACTCCAGAACTTTCGTCCATTAAGCTATGTTGGCTAACTGCAATACTGGATGAATCAAAACAACCATCAGGTGGGACGGAAATGTATACACCAGGAAAAAAATTCGAAATCCGTATTACCCATATGCATATCAAAATTTTAATTTCGAAATGAACACACAATTTAGTTTTCACTAATTAAAACTAGGGTCTAATCTTGTCTGGTATGAGCTCGCCATAACTTTTAAAAATACTTAATAATTCGGATATTGGCTTTTCAGTTTAACGGTGGATCAAAATGCTAGGATGTTTTCTGCCTGACGTTTCAGACTTTGGACTAAACCTTCTTCAGGGGATATAAAGTGGTACCGTATTTCGTTTACCTCAACAATATTTACGATCTTACTAATGAACTTACTGGTGAAGATTGCAACCCCTGGATCGATACGTTGATGATGATAAAACTGCTACACTTTTTTTTAAGACTGAAAGCTGAAACAAATTGACTAACTATTTAAGATCATTAAACTTTCCCGAAAGTCTAATGGAAAGTCTAATGGTAGACTTTTCTGAAGTTTTTGAAGTTTTTTGAAATATTTGGAACTGCCTTAAAAGATCTTTGAACTTCAATAATGTATGTAATTTATCTGTAATAATGTATGTAATTTCTCAGAAATTATTAAAAGTTGCCGCACTTTTTCAGAAGATATTTAAACTGCCCTGTAGTTCTGAGATCTCTCCTGAAGCTCCCATATTTTTTTCTGATAATTTCGATACTTCTTTGAAGCTCATGGAACTTCTCTGAAGATACTTAAATTTTCAAGAAGCTCTCGTTTATACGTTTCCTTAATTTAATTAAACTCTCGTTTACACGTTTCCTTAATTTTCAAGTAGTAGTTCTCCGAGCTTCTATAGCGCTCCAACAGTTTTTCTGAACTTCTGAAACTTTCTTAAAACCCCGGATATTTTCAAAAAATTCATAACTTTCCTGAAATTCTCAGAAAATTCCATAACTATCCGGAACTTTTTGAAAGTTCCTAAAATAAATTAATGGAATGCTCTGAAGATCTCTTATCATTTTCAAAATACTTGGAACATCCCTGAAAATATGCCAACATTTGTTTTGCTTTTTTCACATTTTTTTTAATTCTTCCAAAAGCTTATCTATCGCTATCACCATCCGCTTTATTTTCTCTTCGTCCTTGATGCGCTTCTGCTCGCTAAAGTCTACTAACTATTCCGAATTTTTAAAAGTCATACTTCTGGACATCGCTTCTTTTACACTGTTCCACTCCTCGGCCTCCGGGATTTCCAAGTTCATTTCCACCACCTCTTCAAACAGCCCTCACCTGTTCCTCTGTTTCCTTGTAGTTATTGTCCAACGATGCACCTCCAGCCAATACACCAGCGTACGTTCTGTTACCGCTGTATGCTTTGTTCCGCTTTTGCATCATTCAACGTATTATTTTGGCCTTTCTTTGATCATTTCTTTGCCACTCCATCTTGCATAAAAATCATTTGTGTTTTATCCCGGTGCAAAATATGTTCCCCTTCCGGATTACGATTGAGAAAATTATGCGAGGAGAAAATCTCATTTTGTGTGTCTACATACACGCCTCTTACACCAGTGTGCATGTTGAAGCCCAGGTTCGCCGACCTTTTCCGTGTTTCCCCAACACCAGTGTTACACCGTTATAAATGTTAATGTAAATATATGCGATATTTAGCTTAGCTTAGCTTAGCTTAGACTGACTACACAAATCATTGGTTGCTACTCCGCGATTGATCAAAATCAGTGAAATTGCAAATTGAATTAACTGATCCATTCTCAACGTACAAGTTTCAGTGACTACATATTTAAAGATCAATGTACAAGTTTCAGTGACTACATATTTAAAGATCAATAATGGCGCTGGCCACGTCCTTGCAATCAGGTGGGAGTAGGGAAGCAATATTAGAATGACCTTTGTTGTTTTGGGGACCGTGTTTACCTCTGCGTCCCCAAAAAGGTCACAGGAGGGAGATTTTGGTAGTACGTTAGGTTCGTTGGGTCAGGATTCACCTTGATAAGTGATGCAAACGTAGTTTTTATACAACGTATTCATTTCCGAAATACACGCGAATAAGACTTGCGATCTGTTGATGTCTGGTAGGCAAACGAAGCGACCCTATCAACTCAGTAATGTAAAGTGGTCTGGGATGAAACCAACGGTTTTCTGTTCAGTAAGTAAAAACGGTTGGCTGTACAACCGAACCCTACAAATGATAAAAAAAAACCGCCGGTTTGAAGCTATTCAAATGGAATAATGTTCCACATCATGCCATATATTACCTAGAAAACCTATTTTTTTCACAGTTTCGACCGAGTACTATCTCACTAGCGATTGTCTACGCACCGGCGACGACTTTCACAAATATTCGATCAGGATCGATCAGTTTGGAACAAATACTGCACAACTTTTATTCAATCTGAACCGAAGCGTTTTCTCCTTTTGAATTTGCCAAACAACCGTACACAAGTGACACGACCTAAAGATCATAAAAATAATAATAATAATAATAATAATAATAGCCTAGGCTACGTAGCTTATCACTAACTCTCGCCTTAATATTTCACGAACATTTAAGTGAGTTGCTCTTTATAAATAAACAATCACGACCTGCCGTGACAACCGTCAGTTTTCCGTCTTTATCATCGTGTTAGGGAGGCTGTGTACGCACACGACAACACAACAAAATATAATCGGTGCAAAGCCTACACTGATAAAATTTCAAAGATTGTTTTTATGTGTCCCACACATGATTTTTTTCAATGTGATCAACAAATTATATCTATGCGTCGTACACATACTTAATATGTGTTCACATAAAAGCCATGTGTAAGCACAAATACTATTCATTTAACTCATAAATGGCATGTGTGCTTCTGGGTGGATTCTGTTTATGCGTGGTTACATGAAAATCATGTGGAATTTTACATGCAAATTCGTCAATAAAAATGCGTGGAATTTTATAAGTGTACATTCTCGATCGCGACCGCGATATTCATCATCTCCCCCAAAATGCATCATGCTTTAACACAAACATAATCTTAACTTAAATAAGGATTCCCCTCAATTGGATCGCCTTCATCAACTCAACTCATGATCAGCGTCCGGTGGCGACCTAGACAGAAGCTTCCACACACACCCTCTGCACGATTTGATCAACACTTCTTCCATATCACTTTCACTCCCGCCCAGCCCAAACACTGCAAGATCGAATGTGTTTTCAGCTAGTTTTTCACCACCCTCGCGTAGGCAAAAAAACAAGGTAATAGCGGAACACTCGATAAAATGTATGTGAAAATCTAATGTAATCCATTTATTACACGTGAGAATATGCGACCACTGTGCACGGCTGCCTTCACAGCAATACGATATTTAGGGCACACGAAGTTGACGCTACATAACGGAAAAATAATTTATCACAGTAAATTCAAGTGCATACAACATAAACTTCTCCAAATTGAACCTAATGAAAACCGCTTTCTCCTCCAGCATTCGCACCTAATGGCTTGTCAAAATTGTCAATCTCACCCAAGGTAGGTCTCACACTTCCATTTGCAATATCAAAAGAAAAGGCATTTCTCACTTCAGTACCAGTCATCATCGGATTATATTTGCTTCCATCGCACAGTGGGTCAAGAATGCGATCAAGTGGGACATAATTAATAGCTCCCAAACGAAAAATATCCAAGATTTGGTGTCTTGAGCAAAGTTTCTCATTATAATAAAGATCATATATTGACTTAAACAGATAGTCTAATACTCATCCTCATACATGACACCAAAATCTAACGTTGCAATCTAACATTCTTAAGACTTGATGTATTCGACAAAATAAATTATGTAAATGCTTTAAACACAAAACTTTTGCTGAAGAATGAAATGGTTTTGAATAGAAGAAAATTTTAAACATTATAAGCTTATTAACATTGCAGTATCACTTTTTTCAATATAAATTCGAATTGTGTAGGATCCCTACTGATTTTCTAAGCGGTTGGAGTCAGAAGAGTTAGCAAACCACAGTGGTGTTGAGTACTTGGCACTGATGAAGTCTGCAAGTAGTAGACGAAATACGCGTATCTGTCAAAAGATAAGCAATTATAACGGAATTTAAAGGAAATAAACCAACCCACTCAAAGCTTTTCATAAAGGGATTCCGTTAAGAGGTTCGACAAATTTAAAGGATTAAATTCAAAGGACACACCAGAACATTAATTTGTTGTCTATGAGAACATGAATCCAATGAACCGAAATTATTCATTCAATAAGCAGGCGTTGCATAGCTGAGCAACTTTTTCGAAGATATCAAATTGCTGCGACGTCACGAGTTATTATTTTTTACAGTTAGATTGCATTGTAACAATTTTAATATGCAATAACAGATTAAAATATACATTTAAAACCATTTTTTAATAATTCTCAATTTACATAGATAAACCTTTTTTAATGGTGCATGAAAAATTAAGAGGATATATTAATTTTCCACTATTTTTGCTTATGCTTTTGTAGTGAAATCTATGCTATTAAAAAAAAATCTTTTAAACACTACATTGCATAGAAGTTTGGCTTGACAAAATCACAACGTGTGAAGGATTTATACCGTTTGATAAAAATTGTTTTATATTATTGACTTTGACTTCCATTAGCAAATTTCGTTTAACTTTCATATCAGCATCGTATGCATGTTTTCCATAAAAACTTTCAGTGAAATTATGACTTCAGAGTATGCAGTATACATAGTACTTGTATTAAAATTTCAAAAGTCCAACATTTTCACGTCAGATATTGCAAAAAAAAAACGATATAATTATCGGTCATATTTAATAAAAATTAATTTTCCATTGTTGCCATAAGTTTTTTGTTACGTTACTCGAGTTTTGTTAAAAGTAGTACAACAGTTTACCTGGTTATTTTTTTTTTGCACGGTTGCGTTTGTTTAATTTTCTTGTTCTGTGATGAACTTATAGTAGAAACTTTTTGGTGGTACCTACTATATTTTCCTTGATTGAATTATGATATTTTGAAACCAGCTTCATTCAATTATGGTGTCATTTAAAGACCATGGGAGGAAAAATACGAACGTGTAACGTAAGAATCGGGTGTCGGGTATACATTCCTTATATTAAATATTAAATGTTTTATCCTATATATATTTATTAATCATGCCAAACAATACTACGAATATAAATTAATGCAGTCATGGTTATAATTATTATTTTTTATTAAAGACAACCAAGCGGCGCCGGTGGTGTAGTGGTAAGCGTGATAACCTCTCACCCCAGCAGGCCTAGGTTCAATCCCAGTCGGCGCCGCCGGGATGTTCTGAGGCATAACATCTCTGATCACGGGAAGTAAAGCCGTTAATCCCCGGTTCATGAGTTGATGGGTCGATAGGTAGGGTCCAGATGTGGAATCTGTCTTCCTGGCGTCTGTAGCCTTGGTGCTCAGCACGGAAAACAAGATCGACGGAAAACAAATCAAGGAGAAAAAAAAATAAATCCATCCTGTAGTGCTTTGTCTAAATAATCATTATATCAACTTAAAACATGACGTTTAAGAAGAAATACAATTTCGATTTCACTGAAATGTATCAAACTGCGGACACTAATTCTGATACGTCTCTGTTACAAAAGTAATCGTAGTTCCATTTAGAGCTTCGGATAGTACATATTCCATCGTCCAAAGGTTTGTTGAGTACAGCAACGACTCTCCTTCATTTAAGTCCACCAATAACTCGCTGCAAACTCGATCACAGTCTGCTTTAGCTCTCAAAACAACCCGAAGCACTTCCTTCAGCTGCATGATGACAATTAATCCTTGCATTTTCAAATGTTTAGGTGATTTCGTTCGATAATTGTTTGACATCAATATCCACGTAGTATATGGCATCTCCAGATGTGGCGGATAAAAATAGGGTTTGTCAATCAACAAGCGTGTTCGTTTGACCGTTTTCAGCTCACAATTACGAAAATGCAGGAACCACGAATCGTTACGGTGAACATTAATGAGTATTTCAAAAAGATTGACCAAAGTGTTTTCCGCTTTACCGGATGATAGGGAACCAAATATCAAATTTGTTTGCACGTTGCATGGTCTGGCCAACACTAATGGTTCTAATGCTTCCACGAAAATGGTCTCGTTTTCCCAGGATCTGTCCTTCCATAGAGCATGAGAGTCGGCAATAACTACTGGTAAGTTTCTCATTAAATGATGTTCATTCAAATAGTCAAAAGAAATTGCTTCAAGTTTGGGCACAGATTCTGTAATAAATGGAAAAGAAAAAGGTCCAAATGTTTCATTGCCACGATATCACATTCTTTTTCTAAACTCACCAACACTTTCACACACTGCACAGTCATCAAATGAGAGTAGAATGTTTGTACGTGATAAACTTTGCTTTTCTATGAATTCGGGAAAATCTCTAATCAAACATCGCTGTTTGTAAAGAGGAATCCAATCCCAATATGGCAATATTTGAATCATGGTAAGTCGTCCAACGGCAGCAGCATTCCAATTCAGCACAGGAACGTAGTATACAGCCAGCACAACAATTGCTATCACTGCAGCTAGCTTTGCTCTTTTGATCAATTTGCAACGAAACAAATGCCATCTGAGAGGAGCAAAAGCCTTGTAGATTCCCAAATCCGATAGTTCCAGTGTGTCAATCGATTGAATAATACTTTCAAACTGCTGATCCAAACCTTCCGTAGGCGAAGACATTTTGAAACAGACTGAGCGGATATTGAGATCGGGAAATGGCACATGTGTCCTGGGCTTCCACTTGAACGAGTTTTCAATCTCCTTTTTCCAATGAAGTTTAACAGTAATTTGATTTACGGTTAGATGAATCTATACAACGAGTGTTAAGGGGATGATAAGCGAAACACTGAATTGGGATTACTAAACCAGCCCTATGAACTAGTAAGGGTTGGAAAAAATGAGCAACATAAATATCCTTGATGTAAAAAATTGGAACATGAGCGTGTGCGGGAGAGGGGTGGTCACTGCACTTAGGTAAATATTGCAACAAATTTAAAAAAATCTGATGTAAGAATTGTCATGACGCTGGCAGTGTTTTACACCCTTCGATAATTAGTCGTGAATAATTCAAGACCAACAATTGAAATGGCCTTAACTCCATTTTGTAAACAAACCTTGTAAGGCCATTTTCTCGCGAACCGAAACCTTCATTCGCAAACCTAAACCACAATCGGGTAGAGGAGAATTTCCCCTACCTGTTCATTATGTTGGTTTGCCTTTGCGGACTTCGGTTCGCGAGAAAATGGCCTTGCAAGGTTTGTTTACAAAATGTAGTTAAGGCCATTTCAATTGTTGACCTTGAATTATCCCTAGCTCTAAGGTTACACCTTTAGCATTTATAAAAACCCGAATTTATCCACCTATGGTGTGATCAGACCCTTCTTACTTATTCAAGTTTATTTATTTTATTGTCATTATCAGTGACCAAGCCCCCCACCCCCGTGTCATCCAGTGACGCTACGCCACTGCCTGGGGGTACCCGGATTATATCCGGGTTCAGTCTATTTGGTGAGGCTACCAATCACCTTATCATCGTATTTTAATGTGATTTAATGGGTTTTAATTCAATTCATATTCAAGCAACTTCCCCGGGGTACCCGGAACATGTCCAAGTGTGTCCAATGTGGTCTGGAACACTTAACACGACTTGCATTGATCTTATTTCTGAATTCTGTAGTAATTTGATGTGTCGCATGATGGTTTTGATACGTTTTCCGTTAAATCCAGCGTGAAGGCCCATATTCACCGGATCTTATTCCGGCCATATCTCCGGAACCGGTTCACCGATTCCAAAAACCCCAAGACCTATCATTTGGCGCCGAGTTTGTCCAAATCGGTTGAGCGGTTGCTGAGAAACGTGAGCGCATTTATTTCGTTACATACACACACACATACACACATACACACATACACACACAGACATGTTCCAATCTCGTCGAGCTGAGTCGAATGGTATTTGACACTCGGCCCTCCGGGCCTCGGATCGATAGTCGGTTTTTCAAGTGATATCTCTACCCTTCTTTGTAAGAAGGGTAAAAAATAAAGCAATGGAAAAACGCACCATAAAAACACCCAAATAATCAATAAAACTCCGGTGTAAATTCCTATAAATGGTGAATCCATAAATAACAATGACAATATAAACGATGCTTTTTGTAAAATTTAGTAATACAATTATAAAAATGTACCTCTAAATTTCTAAATAAAAACCATTTAAATTGTATGAATTACCCATAAACATATCCCATATGATCCATTAAACGTTCAACCAGGGTGCCTTCCATTCATTTTGGCTAAAAAAATGTAAATTATGGAATAATAGCAACAAGAACAGATTGTGAAGTTTGTGTTTGACACATATAGGGGAAATGGATGTAATGTCAGCCTAAATGCCCCTTAGTTGTGCCCATACATAAATTCAGCAATCGACTAAATTTTCAATAGCGACCAAAAATATCCATTAGTACCGTCCCAATGACGCATTCATCTAGATAAAATTGATAAATAGCAGCTTTTTAGCGATCGGCCCAATCCTAGATCCATAGGCCAACATTAGAGTCATTTCCCCTACCTGCCAATTTTGCTATACGAGAGTCGCAATAAACGATTTTGTCATTTATCTCACCCAATCTTTGCTCTTCACTCTTCGCGAACAGGCGATTAGAAAATCGCTCATTGTGACTCTAACAAAGCTAAATTTGCACGTTTTATGTGTCAAACATACACACTAAGATTTTTTTACAGAACATTGTAATTTTTTACCGAATATGGAACAGCTGAACATTCGGTAATCGATTCGGTAATTTTTATGTTTTACAGTACATTCAGTAAATTTATATTCAGCTGAGCTGTCAAAATTTAACAATACCGCTCTGTAAATTTTTACCGAAAATGCTGTAAAATGTTTACCGGTCGATCTAAAATTTGTTCGGTAAAAATTACCGATTGTTTTGTTACTGCATTTTTTATGCATGCATGGATTATTCTTTCTTTTTTTCAAATTTGAAGTTAACAATAAGATAAATAGGTTATTTGGTATATTTTTTTCTACGAATGTTATTAGCTACAATGTTTTTAATATGCATGCATTATCCGTCTGTTTCGGAAAGCTGTTAACAGCATTGTGATTTGGAACATGAAGGTACCCAGAGTTCATATTCCTTCATTCTCTGAATTCGGTGGATGCATTTTCCCGATGCATCTCTTCACTTCTGCAGGGAACACAAATGCTGATAGCGCATGGATGGTGATGGCGGTGGTGCCCGAGCTGACCGTAGGAAAAACACATGATGGGATCTTCATTCATCTCGAGAACCATCTAAAAAATATAATCGAAATTAATGATAAAAATAATAATAATAGTTATAATAGTTTTAATTTTACTTACTAACGAAAAAGATCTTCTGTTCCTCCATCGAGAGCTTAAATTTTTTGGAGTATTTACTCATTTTTCAAACACTTTCCAATTGCGCACTTTATAACACCGGAGAAACGAGTCATAACCAACTTTAAAAAGGTGGGCAAAAAATAAGTTTGACAGCACGTAATTTACAAATCGTTCGGTACTTTTTAGTTTTTTACAGTATTACGGAATTGCAGCCATTTACAGGTTCAATCCGTAATTTTATTTACATTTTACGGTAATTTTCTGTAAATTACAGAAATTCGTCACTTTTAAATGCTGAAAACCGGTAAAACACAGTATTTTACAGAACAATCGGTAAAAATTGTATTTTACAGACTAAGTTCAGCAAAAAAAAGTA
>NW_027041471.1:0-23517 GCF_037179485.1 Ochlerotatus camptorhynchus
GGGAAATATTATAACCCACCAATTATCCATACATATTTTTAAAACATGTCTATTGACCGTGGACATTTGTCATAGCCCACAGTAGTTTTCTATAGAGATATTTTTGTACTGTGCTTGTCGCCAGATTTTTGTACTACACGCTGAGAAAAATATTTTAAACGTATCAATATTTGACATAAAATTAATAACAAATTCATTTTATTTTGACTGCAAAAAGAAATTAATTATTGTTTCAACAATTCAGTATTTTTGTTACTCAAAACCCATGGATTGTTAAATCAAAAAGATATTTTTTTTTTCGAATTTAAAAGAGCTTTCATGGTTTTGACGTAAGCTGGGTCGACAAAAATATGTTTCTTTGTTAAAGAGATTTCTTGTTGATCCAATCATATTGATTTTATGAAGCCTGACAATACACGCAAAATAAATAAACATATTTTTATTGATTCAATAATAATTTGGCGATTATTTTTATGTTATGTTTTCTTTTTGTAACAAACAGAATTTCAATTAAAATTAGATAACCTTTCCTTCAAATGAATTGTTAAGGCACAGTTACTGAGTAAAACTATGTATATCGTTAATTTTTTTATTTTCTCATAAGTCTTGGTAACAGAAGTGAAAATTTATGAAATTTCTGTAGGGGTTGAAAAACAGAACCGCAATGTTAACAGAAACAGGTACAGCAGCAGCACCAGCAAGCAACAGAAGAAACAAAAGCGTAGCGCATTTAATCTTGCACTTATTTCCTAAAATTCACAGTTTAAAACAATATGTACGTGGAACGCGGAAAACTAGAGGTGAATTCGAACGAGAAGAGTTTTGTGTTGCTCAAGTGCAGACTTACTGCTGGTTATAAAGGGTGGAACGGTCAAAAATTGGTCAATCATGACTAAGTGCACACTGATTATGTTATTGTACAAATGATCAAACTTAATTTCTTTTTGAAGTTGAGTGACTACAAAATACAGGAAAATTAATTGATTGGGCTCTCGATTTTCCAAATGCGAACTGTCGGGCTTTACGTGTCACACCTTCCATCAGATTTTGTACCGCTGTTGTATCAACCTTATTTGATGCTGAACATCAATTGGCTTTAAGCTGTTTCTCATTTTCAACTATTTTGTGAGTTTTCTTGAGATTCCGCTTAAAGATTGCCCAATTTATTTTTTTCGATTGGGTGCTGCTCCGGTGAGTTTGGATGGTTTTTGCCCTTGGGTACGACTAGCACGCTGTTGGTGATATACCGTTCCTGAACCATTTTTCCGTAGAGACAGGAAGCGAGGTCTGACCAAAACAGCACGGAACAACTGTGTTTCTTCAAAAAGGCAACCATCGTTTTTGTATCAATTTCTTTTCATAAATATCTTGGTTGATAATGCCAGTTGTCACGAAAATTTCACTTTTAAGGCCTGACAAATCAAGTATTTTTTCGGGATCTTTGACAACTTTTTCTGCTTAAACTCATCTTAAACCTTTTCTTTTCCGTGTTAACTCTTGACCTGGGAGCTGCTTGAAATCCGCCTTGACGTATGTATATTTTGTCGTTCATTATTATATAACGCAGTTAAATTTCTGACGCAATCAATCTGCGTGGGAATAATTTAGATTTCGCTTATGCGCGAGCAAAATTTTGATACGTAGTTCCTCTTGCTTCAACGCCATTTTGAATGGAAAAAGCAAAACAAAATAGAGGCAACATTCCGTACACACTGACCTACAAAATTAGGGGTGCTCAAGTTTTTAAAAACCCACGATTAAATACTTTTCAGCGTTCCACCCTTTATTACTAGTTTCTGCGTAAATTACGGGCCGCACTAAGTTTTTATATTTTTTCTATGTTTTCCCAAGTGTTTTTGTTTTTAAGGCGTGATTATGGCGTTCATGCGCTTGTCAACAAACATAACAATCACAATGTTGGCCTGTGGAATATATGAACTTTTATTTTTAGTGGTAATCTAGTTCAAGGTTGCAAATACTATATGATGTATGATGACATGAAGAGGTTACACAGTATGCGTTTGAAACATAAAACCTGTAAATTTTGCTTTATAGAGTCACAATCAGCGATTTGCTGATCGCTGAGTGAGTGAGTGAGTGAGTGAGTGAGTGAGTGAATGGGTGAGTGAGTGAGTGAGTGAGTGAGTGAGTGAGTGAGTGAGTGAGTGAGTGAGTGAGTGAGTGAGTGAGTGAGTGAGTGAGTGAGTGAGTGAGTGAGTGAGTGAGTGAGTGAGTGAGTGAGTGAGTGAGTGAGTGAGTGAGTGAGTGAGTGAGTGAGTGAGTGAGTGAGTGAGTGAGTGAGTGAGTGAGTGAGTGAGTGAGTGAGTGAGTGAGTGAGTGAGTGAGTGTGTGAAAAATCGCTGATTGTGACTCTCATGAAGTGAAATAAACAGGTTTAATATGTCAAACACTTTCTTTGCAACCTCTTCTTGTATCTTACCTATTCAAAATATGATCATAGCATCTAATTATTTCATAATTAAAAAAACATTGTTTTAGCTGAACTGAGTATTTGCAACCTGGATTTAGTTGATACGTTGCATAAACTGCCTGAATTTTGTTGCAAAATATGAACAAAAAGCCCATATAAATTCAAGAATGAATATCTCCATAATACTAACTTGAATCGTGATGCTGCCTTCAGCAAAATTGTTCCTTATAGTTAAGCTACATATGCAACATTCCGAGCTTAATCGAGTTTTCTGAACCAGTTAAATGCACGAAAGAGTGAAAGAATGTTATTTCTCCATATATTTCAACCGAAATCCCCGTATGAACTTTAGACCAAAAGCGCCAGCTCGTGTTACATCCGATTGAGCTGAAATTTTCAGAGAGTGGTTTTCTCACCTAATGGGGTTGGCTAGTTGAAAAAATCTCCCATATAAATGTGGGCTAGTAGTTAGCCTATCTTCTAAGATTGTCTTCATTTTCAGATAAGTTGAGTGTAAATGCTATTTCAAAACTACCCAAATTTAGGTAGAAAATTCGTCCAGATCCGTCAAAACTGAACCTACCCAAAAATGGGTAAACTATGTTGGGAGTGACAAGTTGACTAATGAACAAAGTCGATCGGATTCAAAGATTAAAAAAAAGGATTCATGTCGATGTTGAAGGGATTGAAAGCTATCGATTGACGTATTAAAATAGCATGTACAAAGTCTATTAATTTTTTAATAAATAAATTTTCTTAGTTCCTCTACTACTGGCTCACCCAGCTTATACGCATCAATTTGTCACAAGATCATTTTTATGAGAAAGTACATTGATGCCTTCATTCACATTTTTGCAAAAATTCAACCATTTTGGATCTTGTATTTTTTTTTTAAATGGCGTCATTATCAGTTTTTAATAAATTGTAGCACGAAAACGTAACTTTTGACATCTGACAAAGTTGTAGAGAAAAATAAAGTCTTTCTGCAAAAATAATACACAGAGAAAAAATTTTAAAAAAAGTTTTAAAACTCAAATGTCTTAATAAATACATATATCTTTCATCTTCATATATTTTTTTAAAGCTCATGAAAATTGCAAACTCAATATTTCGCAAATCTCAAATCACTCTGGAATTGGGAAAAATTAATACCGGCTTAGGTTCCAAACAATGGTACCTCAATTTATATACTTCTGTTCAGATAGCCCAGGTTCCACTTCTATCAGTTCAGGTTCGAAAATAATGATAGTGTGTCGAACTTAAATTAGGAAACTATTTTGACGTAGGACTACGTCTGTGATTTCTATATGGGGGTACACTTTGTGAAAACCGAAAATGAAACATGAAACAAAATTGTGAAAGATTTTGAATGTTAATAACTCAGCTGCCCCTGGTCCAATTACAATAATTTTATCACCAATCGATCATAAATATGGCTTCCGAATGTTGATTTTCAACAAGAAACTATTGAAAATCTGGTAAATGTCCAGCATTGTCCAAAAGCGTCGAATTAACTAACAAATCCACCAATTACGTACATGCATATGCTGCTTCCCCAACACAGTCATCAGAGAATCATTCCTAGACGAAACATGTTGATGTAGCAATACGACTAGGTTCGGTAGTTCAGAGTGGTTACCGTTTCTGCTTACTGAACAGAAGGTAGGGAGTTCAATCCCAGGCCTGTCCCCTTCCTTGCAACTTTTCACTTTGCCTTATTCTGTCCCCACTAGATTTAAATAAAAACAAATTCTGCTTTAACCGATTGCATCACTTACCACAGTGAATCCTGATCCAAAAATAACCTACCTCACTAGCACAACTATCCTTCCCGAGACAGCCGTGGAGATGTAGAGGTATTCTCGGTCTCTAGCTAAGAGAAAGAGGTGACAATTGGCTTCTTCCTCTTTTATTTATATCTCTATCTCTATCTTTATCTATCTCTATCTCTATCTTACGCACATGAAATCGGCCAATCAGGAGCTGGTTTACGTTTGACAGAAAAGTGGTTCATTTTCGCCCCCGTATTGTCACCTCTTCTCTTAGGTCTCTAGTAACAACCGGACGTCGAACTAATCATCCTTCCCTCCGCAAAAGACCGTGAGGACGTGGTCGGTGCTGTGAATTGATCTATTGATTGAATTAATGTGCTTGTACATTTAAGATGGAAAGCTTATCTCATGCACCATCTATGTAGTTCTCTGTGCAAGTGGATTAGTTCTGATCATTCACGGAGGAGCAGCTACGAAGTGCATGGTCAGATAATGTTAACTCGACGGCAAACACATCCATTGATACGTTTGTTGTTGTGGATGATAGAAGAGCATAGCAGAAATAGTGCGAAATAGGAAGCCATGGTCATCACAAAAGAGGAAATCGATAAAGAGAATTGGCTTTCACCCTTCTGATTCTAAGCCCCTTATAGTCATCGTCATAGCATCGAACCACTTTTGGTTCTAGGGCACTTGCTGGTTGCAATGTTTAGATCAGGATTCACTGTGATACGATCAGTTGTAAGCAGCAGAAATTTCCTTCCCAACTCTCTTGTGGAAAATTTTAGTGGCTCTGAAAAGGACCGGTTTTGTTAGATTTCGACGGAGAAATTAAGAGCGTTCACCACAAATACGAAGAGCCAGCTGAATGTCCTTTGGCATAATTGTGACACGCTTGGCGTGGATGGTGAACAAACCCGACCAGATAGGCCTCGCTGGATTCCTGTAGGGCCATTAACGGCCGAGCTCCAAAAGCGCAGATCGGTCTTGAAGTCCTGGACGATTTCATGGACCAGACGCTGGAAAGTCAACTTGCAGTCAGCAGCTCGGTCGATTTCTGGTTGAATGCAATCTGTTGAATAATTTTTTTTCTCTGACTTCCATTCTCTTTTATAACATGCTTTTGCTATGTTCAACCAATCATAAACGATGAAGGAACAAAAACTCAACAACAAGAAGAATTTAACCCTCGAGTAGGTATAAAAAAGCAGAAAATTGGAATTTCTTGTTACATTAGTTTCAACCTTACCCGAAGAAACATCAACAGCATAAACAATGACTGGACGTGGCAAGTGAGGCAAAGGACTCGGAAAAGGAGGAGCCAGTTGTGTTGCATGATAACTTACAGTGTATTACCAAGTCCGCCGTCCATCGTCTGGCTCGTCGTGGTGATGTAAAGCGTATCTCCAGTCTGATCTAAAACCCGAGTGTGCTCAAGGTAAGGTGATGCTGGAAAACGTCATTCGTGGCGCTGTTACCTGAAGCGTCAGGGACGCACCTGAGGTTGAGCTTCGTTCATTTTCCCTATCCTAAACGGCCCTGTTCAGGGCCACCAACTAATTTGAAAAGATATTGTTTAGGAATTCTACTAATCTTGGCATTAATGAAATTCCAGGAAAATGGTAGCAACCAAGCTTCTAATCCTGAAGCAACTGGGCTCTCTGAGTGCCCATTTCTTGTAGCGATGAAGGCTAGCGCTGCCTTTCGAACCACCGGGTCAACCCGTGTCCAGCGTAGCTGTTGTAAGTGCTAGCTACCTCAGTTGGGAGCGATCCTGAAAATCCCTGACTACAATGGCCTCAGGGTCGGCACGCTTACCCAACTAGGTTCCACGTGGCAAGGAATGATCGCACTGGATACAGCAAAAACTCCTACAGCACTTCAATATTCCAAATTACCACTTTTTATTGTCGGATTCTACTAACACTTTTATTCCTCCCTACGTATGTAACACTCCCACTTTCTTAATTTCTATCTGACCTGTTTCGGTTGTCTTTCCTTTCTTCTGCGGGGCCCATTGCAGATCCACCACCACCTTCTTCCTTCTCTCCTTCGGCGGCGTTGGAAATCTCCTTGGCGCGCTATTCAACTTGTTATGCTGGCTCGGCCACCGAGTGTGTTGACGGACTCGGCTTCGGCGGTTCGTGCCGGAATTGTCCTTACTTGGATGGGGACTGGCGTAGCCTACCGGTACGTCTATCAGGTATACCTCAGCGATTCTGTCTCAATTTTACAGCGGGGTCCTAACAGACAAACGGTTCACATTAGGACCTTTGAACCAAAATGGTGATTCCGGGAATTTACCTGCTGTCCGTTTTTTTCCTCTCACTCTCTTTCACTTTCCTCTTACGATCTTCAACTATCTTCTATCTGCACAGTAATGTTTGGTATTTTCTAGGCTTTGTCTGGTTTCGATATTTCACCAGAGACTATCGACCGTTTATCTTGATGGTTCTTTGATGATAGACCTGATCGGTGTATGTAGCCTAGAAATACGTTCTTTGGGTCACTGTCCTTTGACTATTCGTCAGTGACCCAGGCCATTCGTTTTCCATCGCCAGTCATCGTGTCCGTTATGTCGTTTATAATGGCCTTTTTTGTCGTCACCTCTCATGGCCGCCTAAATGCTGCTTTTACTCCATCTGGTGGTGGGTTTTGTCGACTACGGTGGGTGGATGGCTGCGTAATACGGTAGGCTACTCTACTCTGGCCTATTAGGGAGATTTACTGACGGAGAAAAACTGCACTCATATACGAACATTACTTGCCATGATTTTTCAACATATTAACGAGTACTCTACACGATATTCTAAAAATTACTCGACACTGAAACGTGAACACTCACACTGTACAAAGAAGTAGTTATGGTGATCTTATATGGTTGACACAGAACAGCCTTATTGCATTGAGAAGATAGAAATTCAAACAGCCATAAAATTTTTGTGACCCTGAAAAGGACCGTTTGATTTGTCAGATAAGTTCTGTTGGCTCACACTCCGGTACGGTGCAGATTGGCAACGATGATTAACGCCCTGAGTTAAGAGCCTAGAAGTCGAAAAGTGACAAAACTGGGCGATGGTTTAACGTGTAAGAGTTATACTGTTTACTGCCAAGGCGGACGTTGCGAACGAAAATTAAGTCCACTCACGATCCATGTCCAGGTGCAAATATTTCTTCATGAACTCGACGAATTTCAAGTTTCCTTCGTTCATGAGGTCCATGTTAAAATTACCCAGCACAATCATGGGTATTGGCTCCAAGCAATATTTCGTCAGATTCCGCGCACAAAAGTATTGCTCTGCTTGTACGACAAATCTGTACGATAGTAAATAAAACAGAAGATCAAAATATAAAAATGAGGTAAGGAAAATAATTAAAATATGGTTGAGATTAATACCTGGGTCAATAAAGATACACATTACCATTTATTATAGAAGACCACGTAGTCCTACGTCATCATTGCGTACAACCCCATAGGGCTGTCCCTTGTAGTTTTTTTTAATCTTTATAAGCGAGATTTTTAGCTTTAAGAAGCTGATTTTAGTAAATATGGTCCCCATTTATGCGTATCTGACCTTTCTTTCATGGTAAAGCCATAGATTTGTGATTATACGGCTAGCAATTATTGAGATAACTCAACTTATAAAAAAAAGCAATCCTTAAGGAGTATTCTTGATTCTATCGCAACGTGGTAAAGAGCTTTAATTCATGTACGATTACGTGATACGATACTCCTTTAAGAGCTTTGATTACTACTGCTCATCCTGTTCTATCTCCTTTTCTATTTCTTATCGTCACCTTTCTACTGCCTTTTACGTTAAATAAATGACGAAGGCGAAGCACTAATCTCCCATCTGTAGGAAAACGTCAACGTTTTGATATTGGACTTGGTCACAAAGCCCGTTAGGTCTGCTTTGAAGGTATTTCGGATTTGTTCATTGACTCCTGATTTCACCAGTTGAGTCCTATAGACCTGCACTCAAGGTACACGAAGCTCTCAATCCCTAAGATTTTTCTTACTTTTCTTTTTATCTCGAAGATTCACAGGATTAGTACGCGTTTGAATATTGTTTTAAGCGTCTCAAGCAACAGAGAACATGTTTATATAACCTTTGTATGACTAGTATTGGTTGGATAACAGTTTACTCAACATAATTCTAAGAATGTGTACGATTTGGGGTTACAGGAGGTTTCTGATTATCCATACGTACCTAGTACAAAACCAAAGAATCAATCAACTCACTCATTCATCTAAATTATTTTATAAATAAATGCAATACAGGTGATGTCACATCTATATGATGGTTAAAATGGCTAATATTGAAATAACCGATTAATGACCAGTAAGCATCATTAATCACAAAGGTGTTTCATTTTAAGTGTTTCCTACGATTTAAATTCGTTATGCTGGTGCTCAGAAGATGAATGACCTATTTAAGGTATTTTACTGACGATGGCTATGATTCATACAGTGTGGATGGCACTGGAAAAATATTAGCAAAGGAAACAAGTAAACGCGTTCAATTAAAAAAAAAAACAATTCATCCTAATTGAATATTGCCAAAATAAATGCTTACCTTTTGGATAAAAATTGGGAATTAAAGATAAAGAAATTAAGATAAATTATGTTTCATAAATTTGCAGATGGAATTATCAAAAATTCAATTCAACTTACCTACTTACTCGTAGAATCAGTTCTACAGAGATTGAATATTTATTCAAAGTGTCGACCACGGTAAACATTTTTCAGTGTTAACCCACGGCTACGGCTGCCATGGGAATCGGTTAATTGTGTTGTTATTTATTGTCCGTAAGCAACATTTTAACCATGCACATTAGTTTCCGTAAATTAAATTATAAAGAGTGGGTTTTGCAAATTAAAGGCTCTCATTGATTTCTCCTCCCCTTGTTTTCTGTTGCCAAGCGGGTGCGCCTCGCATATGCAGTTTTTCGCTCTATCGGCGAAATGATCATCAACAGCATCAAAACGGGCACAGCATATGAAACATTAAAATTCGCTGCCCGATTGCCTGCAATGCCTGATTCTGGCAAATACATATAGTGGGACGAATCGTCTCACAACGACCGGTCACGCCGACTATCGAGTGTTTTGTAGCTAACCCTGTTGGGCTGATGGGAAAACAGCGCAGCGCCAGAGTGAAGATTTATGACGCATCGTAATGGGTTTTGATCTTATGAGACTGTGCGAGGAGGCACTGGATTAAAAGGGATAATTCAATTTATGCCATGAAAAATCGTGCAGTTCCATTTAACGGATTGCCTTTCCCATGAAGTGATACGCAAGTGCTCATTAAAGCAGTCGGTCTCAATTATAGCTGAGAAAAGGGCTGCTATTAAGGATTCTCCTCGGGGTCTCTGCTTATTGAAAGATTTTTATATGAAAAATATTGATTCATTTGGGATGAGATGTGAGTGTCATTTACGAGTAAATAAGTGTGTAATAAAGACCCTCCCTGAAAAATAATGTACACACATAATAAGCCAAACTTTTTAACCATGATTTTCTTTATTTGACCTATATATAGAAGGATCAAGACACCATATGTCCTAGAAAACCTAGAGATCCACGATTTTCTTTTCTAAATTGCATACAATTATGAGCATAGAGGAAATATACTATCACCATATCGATTTTGCAACCAAGTGGCCAGACAACGGTTCTCTGGATATCCGGAATCACCGGGAAAATAGTCAATTCTTAAAAGTAGACCTGGAGATCCGTGCTTTTTTAGAAAATGTGAAGAACCCTTAGTTGAGAAGATATAAGATAAATTCACCGGGATAATGGTGAATTCCTGAACCTAGAGATCTGCGGTTTTTTTTTATAAAATTGCATACAATCATGAGCACAGAGGAAATAAACCTTCACCATATCGATTCTGCAACCAAGTGGCCAGAAAACGGTCCGGTGGAATATCCGGAGCCACCGGGAAAAAAAGTTCATTCTTCAAAGTAGACATAGACATCCGTGTTTTTTTCTAGATTTGCTTACAATTATGAGCATAGAAGAAATTTGTCATCATCATATCGATTCTGCTACTTAGTGGCCGGAATACGGTCCTCTGGATATCCGGAATCACCAGGAAAAAAGTCAATTCTCAAAAGTTGACCTAGAGTCCCACGATTTTTTTTCTGAATTGCATATAAGCATGAGCATAGAGGAAATATGCCATCATCATATCGATTCTGCTGCCGGATGGCCATAAAGTGCCCTTTTGGATATCCGAATTCACCAATTCCTAAAAATGGTCCTAGAGTTTCACGACTTTTTTCTTAAATTACATATAATCATTAGCTCAGAGGAAATATGATATCACCATATCTATGCTGCTTCTGAGTGAACAGGAAACGGTCCTCTAAATATCCGAAATCACTGGAATCAAGGTGATTCCGGATATCCAGAGGACCGTTTTCTGGCCACTTGGTTGCAAAATCGATATGGTGATGGTATATTTCATCTATGCTCATGATTGTATGCAATTTGTTCAAAAGTACGGATCTTCAGGTCTACTTTTAAGAATTGACTATTTTCCCGGTGATTCCGGATATCCAGAGGACCGTATTATGGCCACTCGGTAGCAGAATCGATATGTTGATGTCGTATTTCCTCTATGCTAATGATTATATGCAAGTTAGAAAAAATCGCGCATCTCTAGGTCTACTTTCTGGAATTGACTAATTTCTCGGTGGATCCGAATTTCCACAGAGCCACCTTTCACGGGTTTTATCGTTCCGATTGGCCACCCACAACTCCAATCGGTTCCTTGTCTATTCCTTTTGAAAGTAGATAGTCATAACTTTCATGTAGTGGCTCAATTGTAAGATGTCGTAACCAAATTGCCGAGAACCAGTCATGTCAACATGAATCGACACGCATTTTGCTCGGGACTTTTCCGGGTTTTTCCGTTCCGGCTGGCCAACTACAGGCCCAATCGGGTTGCTATCTATTTAAAATCCTTTGATTTCATGTTTGCTTCTTCTTCTTCTTCTTCTTCTTCTTCTTCTTCTTCTTCTTCTTCTTCTTCTTCTTCTTCTTCTTCTTCTTCTTCGCATTTCAAGCTTATTGCATATCGCATATTAGCTTATTGCGTGCTCTCAACTTAGTTTTCTGGATGCACTTCCACAGTTATTAATTGAGAGCTTTCGATGCTTTTACCATTTTTGCATTGGTATAATTGTGTGGCAAGTCCAATCATACTTCTATGCCCAGGGAAGTCGAGAAATTTTCCAACCCGAAAAATTCCTAGACCAGACCGGGAAATTGAACCCAGCCACCTCCAGCATGGTTTTGCTTTGTAGCTGCGCCTTTACCGACTGAGCTAAGGGAGGTTTGCTGAAAATGGTTTTAAATAAATATATTGCCGTGTTCATACTACAAGCCTTGTTATATGTTATTCAGAATAGGACCATAAAACATGTATCATATAACTACCCACACACTTAGAAATAACTAATTTTACACGCAACGGAATCCATCGTTGATATAAAAGATGAGACGTGAACAAACATGTCAAGTAATATTAAGTACTCCGAGACTGAAAAGTTCGTTGGTCGACGAAAAGTACGTTTGATTGAGCTATATTTCGCGTCTGTTATGACTCAAATTTATGTCAAATTGACGCTCGTATATGTCACTCTCACGGCACCTAGATTTACATGAATTTTTCTAAGTGTGCAGATCACATGTTTCCAAGTGATATTTAATAACATTACAAGGCTTGTAGTAGAAACAAGACGAGACATTGAACAATAAATTTGATAAGTTTGAAAATGTTTTGTAATAGAACTTATCTGAATAATACACAATAATTGAATACAGAAACAATTATGTAATATTCACGCTCTAGAATGCAAATTATTTCGGGTGGAAATGGAGAATTATCGCTTTCCTGCTCTGATCTAATTTGTTGTTGACTTGTCAACTTCGCGAGTAACGTTTGGCATGTTTGTTGACATTTGCTTCCAAAAGCAAAACTAATCAAATTAAATGGATGAAAACAGTGGTGCCATTTCAAATGATAATCATTTTGATTGAAAAGGTGTTATACAGTACATCTTTTTCAACGACAAATCCCTTTGTTTCAAAACGTGAATCACTTGAAAATCAATGATAAATCACTTCGATTCGTAGTGCCGCATGACAGACTGAGTCATGTGCACGAGCATTTGGATTAGATGTGACAACTTTTTACCGTGTATGGACAAGATAACAAAATCGACCTCCATGCTGAGTTCATTACAAAACGTCACGATATGTGATAAGCAGTAAATTATAAAATTCTTAACCTTCATGTACCCTACCCTACCGAAGATTCATTACAGACTTCGCATAACTTCGCATAACAACTTGCATTTGAAAAAATGGCATCGATCACAAAATTTCAATAAATTATAGTATTGAGATGATTCGACCAATACGCCATTCTAATGTATCTATACCTCATTTAGATGCCCCTAAATTTACTCGCTGATCAATCCCATCCCTCGGAAACAGGAATAAAACAATCACAGCATATTTGCATCAGCCGGCAACGCCGCGGTACATGACTCATCCTGCTGCCAGACGATGGACCTCCAAAAGGACTCTACTCGTCGTCGTATCATCAGAAGGAGGAGGAGTAGACAGTCTCTGCAGTAGTGTACGAAGCCGGTTGAACGGTGCTTGACAACTGTACGAGAGAGAGAGGGGGCATAAGATAGAGAAGACTTGCATACTCGGTCCATTTTCCGTAGAGCAGTACCGGTTTTCGGAATGCGGAGAGCCAACATACAAATCGGAAAGGAGGAAGTGGCCGCAGAGACAGAAGCAACATCAGCATGCTATTCGAAAGGCGCTACTCCATGGAGATAAACCGAACTCATGCAACCCGTACGGCAGACACAAGAACAGCGGCGCCACATTAGTTCTATTTCTATAATATTTTATTTCTTTTCGTCTGGGAATATTTGCCAAAAAAGCGGTATATTATTTATCATCTCGGATGCTCAAGAAAGACCTACACCACCACGGTTTCAGTCAGCTTGCAGTCCGGCAGATCAGGACTGCGTTGGACATGTTGTAATCTGTGTATGGAAGAGCAATGATTGGGGGAAAAGAGGCACGTTCGCAAGACTTTTGCTTAGTCGTGTCTGTCCATTCGGCCATATTTAGTTGACCGATCAGTGTGTAGCTGTGATTTCTAGCAGACAACGTGCTGGGGTTAATGTCTGGTAAAGTTATTACTCGTATCAGACGTGTTAAATAAATTGTGCAGGTGTTCAATCCAATAAACACAGAATTTTGAAATAACATAAAATCTCTTTGATAGAAGACATGCTTGGAAATCATGCCATTCGTAAATTTCATTCGAAATCATGAAAGAAACCGAGCCAGAATGCTAAACAGAACATAACATACATTCCATTAAACCATCCCCAACTCCTATCAGACGAGCTGAATGGCAAACAAAAGAGACGCATAATTTATTTGATATTGTTTTGAATGATTAATATTTGCTTTTTGGCACATTCAGGACGTATGTCGACGAGAAAATTGCATTTCTACTATTTAGGCTCCAAACCGCTGCCTATGGCTCACTGTTCACTGTTCGAAAGCATCAATTTTTCATTCGAAATATAATATCATCTATTTGTCAGTTTATATGACTGTGAGTAATGGCGATTCATATGCACTTCATTGTCCGAACATGGGACAGTGGTCAGTGTCCGAGGCCCGGAGTTGAAAACAACTAATCCTGCAGGCTATTAAAACAACAAAAATCATTTTAAAAGATCTATTGGCCCTAGAGCAAATTTAGAGATAAAAACACACCCAATAGTATCAACAGCCAAAGAAGTCAAACAACTGCCAGAAAGTTTCTGTTTGGCAAACGACATGGCACAGTTTAGATTTGCAGTGTCGCTAATGGAACTACAAATCAAATTACTATACTGCTGGTCTTAGAAAGCGCCAGTAAATCAAATACAATACCGGCGCCAGTTTGGAAAATCAATGCCACACTGATGCTCATTAATTTATTTCACTACCAAAATTACGCAGAAATAGTAGCCTTTTTTGGTGATGCAAAAGCCAAAATTCAGGTCATCTGGATTATACATCTACGTTTCAAGAGGCCATGAAATGCCCAAATAACACAATCTTCGTGCAATTAAGTTGATCCAGTTATAAGGAAACATCGAAGAGTTTTCCGGAATTTTATTATTGTACTCGGACGATGACACGTCGTGTAGTACGGGATTTTCAAAGTTCACCTCCGACATCAGCGACACCGAGCGGTCCAACACAATCGACGGAGCGGGTTCGAGTGGGTTTTCAAATGCCGTTCCCGGGGCGGTCACTGAAGCTACGGTGGGAAAGCTATCCAACGGTGAAAAAGGAGAAGCTGAAGGACGGAAAATATAAAATATATAAATAAATATTGGTTTGACGTCACTGCAGGCGTCATTATCTGCGAGTTTGTTCTCTTATTCTTCCTCGTCGTCCGTACCTGTTGGCAATGTCATGCCACAACAGTTGCAGCCAGGCATGGAAAATCATTTGTATTCATTTCGTGCATTCATTTACATTCATTTGCCCCTAACTTTACTCTTCAACAGCATTCCGCAAAATGATGTAAAGAGCTTTTGTAGGTTTTGTTATTAGCTACAACTTTTGTTAACAAGTCAAATCCGTATCTCTTATACTCACAGCAAGTTCTCGGTAGTACCCAACAAACATTGAAAGTTGAATAAGAGCTTATTCAGGCAAAATTATGCTTCTTTAGCTAAAAGATAGCTTATTCAGCTTTTAATCAGCTCAAATTGTTTGCTGGGTACTTTCACTGGTACTTTCACTGGCACGAACTGACAGTGCCGGTATCAGCACTGCCAGTTCGAGTCTTCAAACGCAATCACCCGCTGGCGAGGAGCTACGAGTGCCCCATTTACACATCAGTTTACGAGGGAAAAACTCTGTGGTCATAAAGAATTCGAAAAATGATCGGAAAAATAGTCAAAGCGGTGGTGAAGAGGATAGTGATGGGAACAATTTTCAGCTGAGTAGGAAAAGCTCCATCAAACAAAGTAGTCATTCCACGGACAGCCGACTAACGGTGTTAATGACTAGCGATGTAAGCATTCGGTTAAAAGTCGATGACGCTGCATTGTCTGGGACGTCCGGACATTCTTCGATGCCATCCTCACCGAATCATCACAACCACAATAGTATTGGCAACAGTGGAAGCAGTAACTCGCTGATTACGTCGATAGCTGCTGTTGCCGGTCTCAAAGCTAAATCGAATAAAATGGAAGATCTGAATCAGCCATTGACGGCAAATGACCTGTTGGTCCCGTTGGACCTGCAACATAAACGTTCAGCGCCGGACTTATTTCTGAGTCTCAATGGAATGATGTGTCCTGAGAAAAAGCGACGTCTTAGCACTGGTTCTAGCACGAACCAACAACATACAAGCACAACGGACGAGTCGAGCATAAGTGCAAGGAATAGTAGCAGTAGTAGTAGTAGTAGTAGTAGTGCAGCCACCAGTATAAATGAAATCAATGAAATTTACGAGACACTGATCTCGAACACCATATTGGGTCGACAAACGTTGGCACGTTGCCACACACATCTCTGTTAGCAGCGGCAACGTCGTCAGCAAAAAACTTGAAGAGCTCCAGCACGAACAACAGTATCAACAACAGCGCGTTTGGCAAATGCATTAGCAAAAGGTAAAGCCAGCGCAGTCGATCCCAACGACGTCGTCCGTGTCATCGCCTGGAGCTCTGGTTGCTGCAACGAATACTAAGAGCTCGACGCAGTCCTCAACAAAACAACCATCGTCATCCCCTTCGTCAGAGACGGCAAACAGTGGCAAACCGCCGGGAAAAGGTGATTCCGACCTTACCACAGGGGATACCGATGAGAAGGACAATGAAAGTAACAAAACAAGCAGCAATACAGCAACCACTACCTCAGGTTCAGAAGTGTCCATCAATCAGCGGGTAAACAACACCCATCTACACCATCACAATCGTCCACCGGAAAAGACTGGCGATTCACCCGCTAATACGTTAGAACAATCCATCAGTCAACAGCAACCAATCACATCACAGCAAGGGGTACGTGGATCACCCGGATCTCAAGCACAAGGTGAAGACAGTGGAATTGAGTCTATGGATGCTTTATCGGAGAAAAGTCCCCATCAGTTGTCGCATAGTCTTCAATGCAATGATCCAAACAAGCTGCTTCGGATGGATAGTCCCAAGGATAAAGCGATACCTGCAGTAGAATCAAAAGAATCATCGAAAGATGACTCCATTGGCAATAATAACAACAACAGCCACTCAAATTTGGACGAATACACAAAAATCGAAGCGGAACGGTGCATGTTACCCCCGGTACCTACTATGAGCTCTTCATATTCGCTTTTAGTCTATCCGTATTCCGAAGCATGGAGAGAGCAGTGCAACGTTCGCAACGTTCGTGGTTTGAGTCCAGTCGGGCAACCTTTTTCTATTTTTTTTTTCGACATGATTCAATTCACTTTCTAATACACTCCACATTTTTCTTTCTCTATTTTCTTGCATTGGACCGCAGCTTGGTATATCTCATCCCCCGTTCATAAGGTCTTCACTAACATCCTGTAATGATGAATCCCTCATTATTGTAAGCAAATCTTTTGGGTTGGGTGTACTTTCTGTGAGCGTAATGCCGCAGATACACATACACACTTAAATTTTTTCGCCGAGATTCCAACAGCCGAGTAATTCTGCAATTTATTTTGCTGAGATTCAGTAAAACAATTGCCGAGACTCAGCTAACAAATAACATTTTGCTGAGATATCAGCTAACAAACATATATTTTGCAGAGAAATCAGCAAAAGTGAATGCCGAAGTAATCGGTTTTTGGAGATTTTACCGAGCTTGATTAAGTGTGTAGATGACAAACTACCCAACTAACATTTTCAGCTTTGTAAGCCAACTTTTGCAGCGTTGTACTGTAAAGTAGCTGAAAAAAGCAGCAGATACAGCTACCAACAGAATCTAGCAAAATTGTTTTGAAGAGCGTTTACTCAACTTTCTCACAACCATTATTCAATTTGCCAGTCTCACTGAATAACAACAACCAATAAACGCTAATGTCACTTTTATACACATCCTAATCAACTTTGAACTTGTAGCTGCAAAACAAACTGATTTGATGGCTTTTACACAACAAACCACTCTTGCTGAATAACATTAACATCAAAAGCGTTTTTTTTTTTTTTTTTTTTTTTAGCCGGCTCCGGTGGTGTAAAGCGTGACTGCTTTCTAACATCCCAATGGGTCTGGGTTCAATCCCAGTCGAGTTCGGTGGGATTTTTCTGAGGCATAAAAATCTCTGGTCACGACTTCCTTCGGAAGGGAAGTAAAGCCGTTGGTCCCGGCGCATGTGTGTTAAATGAATGGGTGCGATATCCTACGCAGGGGTGGAAGCTGCCTTCCTGCACATTCGATTGCCGTCAATGGATGGCAATCGATGTCCGTCGGTGATTGGCACTAGATTGCGGAACAGAGACCGACGTTAAATAAAAAAAATTGTTTTTTCAACAACTGAACAACCTGTACTCAGCTAATAAACTGTGTTAGCGCTACTTTGGACGCATTTTTACAGGCAGCTAGGTTTATTTTTAGACGTGTGCAGTTTTACAGCTTTTACTCTGCTCCTTTACAAAGGTGAAGTAACTAGTCGAGAGAAGTGAATCATGTGCACTCAGATTTGAAAAAAATCATGAAAAAATCATGAAAAAATCACCAGCATTCACTATGAAATGAATTTTTCATCCATAGTGAACTTTGATGAATTTTAGTGATTTTTTCAGCCCTGTGTGCACTATTATAAAGCCTCTACTCAACGATTTTGTTGTAGAAGGGCATGTGGATTTTTTTACATCAGTTCAAAGTGTTAGCGTAGCACAGTTCGTAGTGTGAAGGATTGCCAATGCGGTCGTCTCGAGTTCGATTCCAGATTCCGGTGCAGGGTAAATAATTTGGTGGTGTGTTGTGCTTGTAACTAATTTGGATTAATTTGAATTACAGCAAAATATAAACTCAATCAACTCCTCCATTAAAAAATAGCGTAAACAATATTTATTCCAGCTTCAAGACAAAGCTGTGTAGTGATTATTGGATAACCGGGAAAAGGTTGAATAAGCGCCTTTCAAGTCCACACATAACTAAACAGCAGGATAACAGCTGTATAGAAGCGTTAAATAGATATATATGCAATAAGAGCTTGTCCCAACAGTCCCAACAGCCATAAGTAGCTGACTAAGTTCACCAGATTTGCTCGTTTGTATAGAGATTGAGTAAAAGTTTCCTCATATCGTATAACGTTTGAATACAGCTTGAGGCTGTATAAATGACATTAGTTAAGCGTTTTCATTGTGAAAATTGTTAGTTAGGTATGAGCATGAGCATTATTTGTATAATTAATTCCCTAGAAGCACACTTGTCACTGAACAGCTGTCGTTACTTGTATGTATCTCATTTCAGTCACAATCAAGTTGCAGCAACTTATTATGCTGGATGTATGTTCCTTGGGTTATGACCACATCCATGGTCACACTTGTATAGTTTGGACACAGACAAACAGACGTAACTCTCACAATCACATTCATCGCAAATAATCTTTTAGTTGGGAATGTGCTTGCATTTGTCATCGTGGCACCACTGAAGCATTGAGCAAGCCACCACATTTCGAACTTATCAGTGATGCCAGTTATTTTTCACGTCTAGTTAGTAGATGTCAGCTTTTGAAAATGATAAGTGATCAAGGCATCCCACTGTAAACACATACCACATCTGACAAATACAGACAAAAAAGTTGTTGAATATTACATCAACACTGCTGCACATTAGTCATTCCGTTCGTAATATTACGTTGTACGATGTACACATAATTCGAGAACAAATCATGTTGATGACTGTAATATTCTATCTATTTTTACCAGTTATTGATCTGTGTGATGGCAAACAGTGTAGCTCAATTTGTTGTGCAGTGAAAAAAATATTTTTAATTACGTGTGAAATTGTGTTGTGTGCCGCGATTGATTAATTGCAACGCGTGCCCAATTGTATTTGATAACAGGATAAGTAGGAGAACAGGTTACAAAAGTAGCCGTTCTCGTAAAATTTTGCTTATTCTTCGATCCCCCCGGCGCACTGAAAGGAAGCAATTGCTTTCCTATAGCCCGCATAAACGCGAACCATAAATTGACCTTACCGATAATGGTTATAAATTGTTTATAACCCTAATAAAAAATTACCATAATCGAACGATAACACAAATAATTGAAATATTCCACAAATGATTTGGATGATTCCTCGAACACGTTGTTAAGCAAAATAACCTTAACAATTTTGTTAGGGAATCCCTCCTTAACTTTAACTGAAATGGTTTTGGAACCTTACATGAACGTTTGTGTGATAAAGTTTTAACCTTATGTATTATGGTTTTTAGGAAGCGGACCTTACAAATAATGGGTTGTTAAGAACCATTACCATTTCAAATTCTTGTTTTCTCCATACATTTTCGGAAAGAGAACTATATTAGAACGTTTTTACTTATGGTTTGAGAACATTAATGGTTATGGTTATGGTAGTCAGTAAGACCCATGAATGGTTTTGTAACATCGATCAACTTTATGTGGAATATATCGCGAATTGGTTGCCTGTAAATTAATAATTATCAGTTCGCGATATATTCCACGTAAAGTTGAGCGATAATACAAAACGATTAATGGACCTTACTGACTACCATAACCATAATCATTAATGTTCTCAAACCATAAGTAAAAACGTTCTAATATAGTTCTCTTTCCGAAAATGTATGGAGAAAACAAGAATTTGGAATGGTAATGGTTCTTAACGACCCATTATTTGTAAGGTCCGCTTCCTAAAAACCATAATACATAAGGTTAAAACATTATCACACAAACGTTCATGTAAGGTTCCAAAACCATTTCAGTTAAAGTTTAGGAGGGATTATAAACAATTTATAACCATTATCGGTAAGGTCAAGTGAGGGTTTGCGTTTATGCGGGAGTAGCTGCGGCGGTGAAATCGATATTTAATTGTCTCTTCTGTACCCTGTGTATTGTTGCATGCAGCGTCTGTTGACTGTGTTTAGGTAGAAATAAAATGTCCAAAATGCGAGTCGGGGGTAATGGCAAGCGATCTGCCGCTAACCTGTAGTGGTAAGTGTTCTCGTGTGTTCCACATGAGATGCACTACACTTACTAGGAGTACGGCAAAGGTTGTCATGGAGAATGTTAATCTCCTATTGAGTTCTCCAAGCAAGATCTCACGAACACTACACTAATAACATAATTTTACACACACTAACGTATACGGTCATGTGCACGGCAAGAATCAAACATCCCTTTATGAGTAAAAGTGAACCCATTGTAAATAAAAGTGACACTACTAATTAATGAGTTATTTTTTATGCCAATTAAGTAGTAACTTTAAACTACTGTTAGCAGAAACTCATTGTTGTTAAAATAACTTACTCATTAATGAGTAAAACCACTTTTATTAAAAATGGGTTAACTTTTACTCATAAAAGGGTATTTGACTGTTACCGTGCAGCCGTAGCGTTTGTTTTTCGTTTTGTTGTTTATTTTTACTTTAAAATGACAGTTCTTACAGCAAACACAAAATTTCTCACAGCTAACAAAAAAATTTACCTCACTAACACACGCAAATCGCACCAATACGAACCCGCCTGGAGAGGACTATACAAGTGTGACGATTGTCTGTCTAGTTGTTACGAGCCGAGTGATTCGATCTCGCATGTTAGAAATATTGAGGAAGAAGTGAAAAGAATATCTTCTATTTCGGCCTCGATCACAAACATGCGAGATCAGATTGCTGCTCAAATGGATCATTGAAGATGCTGAGGTTTTGACAGCACCGTACTGTGGCTACCACAGTATTTTACATTGGTTCGTCCGTATACAGTAGCACCAAATGAAAGCTGTGGTGGGTTCAAAACTCAGCCATCTAAAATGATCTATTGATAACGCGTTGAAGACCGGTATGGAAGCTATCCGTTTAAATGTAAATGGTACCCTGAAGGAAGCCGTTGGCGGACTTGAAATACATATTATTAAAAATTGGAAAATATGACTAGTTCATTTTCGAGAATTATTGCGGACAAAAATTTAGTTGCAATGAATAATAGCAGTGGATCTGGGCCGATTCCCTCTGAAGCGGGTCAAATCCCCGATGGTAATAGTAATAGTCATGACGAAGAGAATTCTACTAATGATAAAGTTAAATGTAGTTTCGCGGATGCTTTGAAAAACGGACAAGGGGACAGTAAAAGTAAGGATATCAGTAAAAATAAAGTTGAAAATGATAAAAGTAAGTTTGAAAGTAAAAAACTGAACAACCGTAAGGCTCGCCCGGTCATTGTGATTAAACCTAAAGAGTCCAAACAAGACTGCGAGGAAACTCGCAAGTTTTTGAAAACAAACCTGGATCCAAAAACACACAAAATCAGTAACTTTAGAAACGGGAAAGATGGCTCCATTATTGTTGAGTGTGCAACAGGATACAATGTAAATGAGGTGAAAAAGGGCATTGAAAGCAATTTGGGTGAAAACTACAACGCTGTTGTTCCCACATCGGTGCCAATGTTAAAAGTGGTGGGCATGAGCGATCAGTATTCCTCCGATGTCTTCATTGACTTCTTAAAAAGTCAAAATGAAGACATCGCAATTGATGATGTAAAAGTAGTTAACATGTTTGAAAATCCACGCTTCACTTACAACAAGTTTAGTGTTGTGATTGAAGTCGATATCGAGACGTATAAATGTTTGTTATGTGCGAAAAAAGTAAATGTAGGGTTTGATCGGTGCTCGATAGTTCTCGCGATTAATGTTTTGCGATGCTTCAGATGTGGAGAATTTGGGCACAAAAGCACGGATTGCAAAAACTGCGAACGATGCTCTAGATGCAGCAAACAACATAGCACCTCTAAGTATACGTCAACTGTATTGAAATGCGTTAATTGTTTAAATCTAATAAAGAGCGTAAATTAAATCTGGACGTCAACCACGCAGCATTTAGTTCTAATTGTTTTGTGTATAAAAAACTATATGATCAGAAAAAAAGCAGCTTACATTTCAATAAATAGCAACCAAGTTCCAGTAGTAATGTGAGTAAATTAGAGATTTTATATTTGAATATTGCGGGGTTATCTACAAACTACGTAACATTACGTCAGATTGCAGAAGAAAATCGTCCACTTTTGGTTTTGTTAGCAGAAACACATATTGTAGAAATTGAATCTTTTGATCAGTATAGCATTCCGGGATATAAAGCTGCTGCTTGTTTGTCACATTCGAGGCACACTGGCGGTGTTGCTATTTATGTCAAAGAATCAGTTCAATTCAATATTCGCCAAAACGAAGTTATTGATGGCAATTGGTTCTTTGGCATTACAGTTGAACGTGGCATGAAGATGGGTAATTATGGTGTTTTGTATCATTCTCCCAGTTCAAGTAATCAGCGTTTTATTGAAATTTTAGAGAACTGGTTCGAGACATTTTTAGATTCAAGTTAATTAAATATACTTGCGGGTGATTTTAACATTAATTGGCATGATACTAGCAATTCGAACCATCTGAAGCAATTAGCTGATTTCTTTAATTTAAAACAATTAGTAAGTGAATGTACGCGTATTTCCCGGCACAGTAGAACTTTGATTGACCATGTTTATTCTAATTTTGATTCTGTCAGTTCAGTTACTCAAGCAGATTTGAAAATAACCGATCATGAAACTTTAGTAATTAATGTCTTAGGCAGTGTTAACGATAACGATAATTTTGTAAAATTGAAGTGCTGGAGGAAATATTCGAAGCAAGCTGTTTCGAATCTTGTTGAGAGAAGCGTGGATTTTTCATTAGTTACCGGAATTTTAGATGAAGATGCAGCTGTTCTTACTAACGTTTTGAAAACTTGTACCAATAACTTTGTTGAACAAAAGTTTGTTTCTTTGAAAAACTCGAACAGCTGGTACAATTTGGATCTTTTGCGTCTTAAACGTAAGAGGGACAAATGGTACAAAAAGTTTTGTAGATCTAATAGTGATAATCATTGGAACAGGTACACGGTCGTGCGTAATAAATATTCACAATCGATTAAGAAAACTCGATGTGAATATATTCAGAGGAAAATTGATCAGCATCAAAACAACAGCAAAGAGTTATGGAAAAGTTTGAAATCTTTGTTGAAGCCTAGTAATTGTAAATCGCGGACCATAA